>NW_022589710.1:68747011-69011917 GCF_004348235.1 Phoca vitulina
CTCCCCCTGCTTGTGTTCCCTCTCTCGCTGTGTCTCTCTCTGTCAAATAAATAAATAAAATCTTAAAATAAGTAAATAAATAAATTCTTATTATCTAAATGAGGGGATGAAGATTTTAAGTTCAGCTGTGTGCTCCCCGCCCAGGGCCCCACGTGGGAGCGGCCATGGCAGGTTGTTATAAGGCAGCAGGCATCGAATAGTAGTGAATAGAAAGTGTAGTGATCGAGGTAGCGTTCATGCTGCCTTGAATTACTTATTTGAGATTAATGGGATGCTTCATTGGCCATGGTGGGTGCTCACAGCAATGAAAGGAAGCACAGCCTTTTAGGACTATGACTCTGCATGTGAGGATTTTGTTCAACATGAAACTTCTCTTTTCCAAATGTACTTTTTCCTGATTTCGCTCTTCTTCTCCCATTGAATTCTTCTGGAAAGGGCAGAATCCCCTGTGGCTGTTTGGGGCTAGTGCCTTAGCGCTGTCTCTTCCATCTACCCCGTGGGGTCTCCGAGGCTCTTCTCCCTGCTCCCCTCCCCCCACGCAGTAGTGTGCCCACCTTTCCCACGATGCCAGAGCTATCTTCCTGAGAAGAACCCTCAGCATGAGAGAGCACCACAGTGCGCCAGCTTCAGGGTGGCCCGCAAGGCCATCGCAGCCTGGCCCGGCCTTCCTTGCACTTGTCTTGCCACGGCCTAGAATGTCCTCCCTGCTTTGTCCTTCCCCCGGCTCTTCTTCCTTCAGGCCTCCGCCAAGACTGTCCCCCGCCCCACCCCCGGCTTCCTTCAGTCCGCATTCCCTCGGGATGCTTGCCTCCCCCCCCCCCCCACCCCCCACCCCATGCCCTGAGTGCCCTGCTCCTGCTCTGTCACAGCGGCCCTTTCAGGCTGACCCCATGTGGTGTTTGCACACAGAGGGGTCCACTTGCTTGGCCGCATCATGCCCAGTGGGAAAGTAGACCGTCAGGGAAACTGGTTGTTACTGGTAACTCCCATTTCTAAGTAATTCTGGGATACGAGGTTTTTTTAGTTTTTGTTTGTTTTAGGGATTTTATTTATTTGTCAGAGAGAGAGAGAGAGAGCACAGCGGGGGCGGGGGGGGCAGGCAGAGGGAGAAGCAGGCTCCCCACTGAGCAAGGAGCCCAATGCGGGACTCGATCCCAGAACCCTAGGATCATGACCTGAGCCGAAGGCAGACAGTTGACTGACTGAGCCATCTAGGCGCCCCAGGGTACGAGTTTTGATCCTGTCTTTGGCCTTGATCCTGATAATCAGTAATAAAACTGCCTAACAGGCAGGTATGAGAACAATCATTGGTTAATCCACCTCTGAGTTGCCACCATCTTGTTCAGGGATGTGATTTATCTGTGCTGTTCTCTGCAGTGCTGGCCTCTTCTTAACAGGTATCCTGACATCACAGACATGAAACATGAAAGCCTGTCTTCCCGGTGCTGATGGTGGGGTGCGGCCCACCTCATGCCGGCCATGCCAGGTTCTTGTAAAGTCTGGAATGTCACCAGCTTTTACATTGCAAGCAGAAATATCAGTTTTGGGGTGCCTGGGTGGCTCTCCCTTCAGCTCAGGTCATGATCCCAGGGTCTTGGATCCCAGAGCCAGGGGAAGGACAGAGCCCGGAGGACATCCCAGGCTTCCTGTTAAGCAGGGAGCCCGCTTCTCCCTCTCCCTCTGCCCCTCCCCACAGCTCATTCTCACTCTCTCTCTCTCAAATAAACAAAATCTTAAAAAAAAAAAAAAAAAGAAAAATTTCAGTTTCATGGATGACTTTTGCAAAGTATCAAGTCATGAATGTGATTTCTACCTTTCATTTCTTTCTTAAGACCTAACATCACTCTTTTCTGCCCCTAATCAAATTACCATGTCAGTTGCTGCTTTGAGATTAAATTAGGAGAATTCTAAAATGTCTGTCTACTGGGGCTCCTGGGTGGCTCAGTCGTTAGGCGTCTGCCTTCAGCTCAGGTCATGATCTCAGGGTCCTGGGATGGAGCCCCACATCAGGCTCCTTGCTCAGCGGGAAGCCTGCTTCTCCCTCTCCCACTCCCCCTGCTTGTGTTCCCTCTCTCGCTGTGTCTCCCTCTGTCAAATAAATAAATAAAATCTTTTCAAAAAAAAAAAATAGGGGCGCCTGGGTGGCTCAGATGGTTAAGCATCTGCCTTCAGCTCAGGTCATGATCCCAGGGTCCTGGGATCAAGTCCCGCATCGGGCTCCCTGCCCCTTGGGGAGCCTGCTTCTCCCTCTGCCTCCCTCTCTCTCTCTCTCTCTGTCTCTCATGAATGAATAAATAAAATCTTTAAAAAAATAAACAAAACAAAAAACAAAAACAATAAATAAATAAATAAAATGTCTGTCTACTGAACCCAGCTTTAGAGACTGAATATGGAGTTTTGTGATCTATTATAGTCCTAGTTTTTAGAAGAAAATTTGCATCATTTAACAGATATTTAAGATGCTGATAACATTTCATTTCCCAGTATACATAAATATGCATTCTGTCAGACATTGGAATGTTTAGCAAACTAATGCAATTTGTAATTTAATTTATCTGGTCGCAGCATTTTAAGATTTTCTTTTTTTTTTTTTTTTAATTTATTTGAGAGAGAGAGAGCACAAGAGGGGGGAGGGTCAGAGGAAGAAGCAGACTCTCTGCTAAGCAGGGAGCCCGATGTGGGACTCGATCCCGGGACTCCAGGATCATGACCTGAGCCGAAGGCAGTTGCTTAACCAACTGAGCCACCCAGGCGCCCCCTCTGGTCGCAGCATTTAATGAGGAAATATTTAGTGTCAGTTTTTGCCTTTAGGTAACAAATAGGATTATATTAGGCAGTAATTTATGCAGAAAAGTGTTTTATAAATAGTAAAACACCAAATAAATGTTACTTTTTGTCCTAAAATATATGCTGAAAAATAATCCTAAAGGGAAAATGTCTCCTTTGTTGAATAAAGTAATTAATAAGTAGAAAAAACAACAGGGAAAGGCAAGAAAATTGTAGTGTGTCTGTGTTCATCAGGCTGGTCACGTAGTAATGGGCCCAAAATGTCAGCGACTTCATATAATGTTGCTTCCCTGCTGCCACAAAGTTGGCTCTCAGCCTTTGGCTCCTAGTCCCTTAGGATTGTGTCCCTTGGGTGGCAGTTTGCTGGCCCTGCTGCTGAGCCCTGTGGCTTCCCTGGGTTGGTCACCATAGCAGGGACAGCTGAAAGGCCCCTTGCCAGCTCTCTTATGCTTCAGTGCAAAAGTCGCTTCTGCCTGTCACAGCCCATTGTCCAGACTAGCGACGGGCCCCGCCTAACTCGCAGGGACCGAAGGGCAGTGTGGAGTGTTTGGGGAGGGCAGGAGTCTCTCCCCCTGTCCTGACCATCTCTGCAGAGCAGTCTCATGTACTGTCTGGATTCAGGCAGCCTGGGGGGCCCTCTGTGAGGTGGGAAGCTGCAGCCTTCAGTTAAACGTTTTCTTCTTTGACCTGTCTCTTCACTTCCGAATGTGTATTCTAGTTGCCTTTACTTTTGTCCTGAAAGAATATTCCTGGAATATGAACTGTGTGTTCTGGTGGCAGCGGCGTTAGTCGCTGCTGTCGGAGATGCTGGCCCGGTGTACCTTGGTCACCATGCAACTGTTCTCACCATCCACTATTGCCTGGAGTTCCTAGTAGGGCAGATTGAAGACTCCAGCATAAAATTGTCATTTAACATTTTAAAATTAGCATTTGTTTCTCAGCTATTTCTGTAATTTACTGCTGAAGGTAGTGTATTTGGAATGGTACCAGTCTTTCACCATGTAGTGTTAGAGCTCTAGGAAGTCCATTCGAACTCCCTGGTAAGATATTCCATAAAAGAGTAAGGAAGGAAAAACTACAGTTAACTTCAGTGTATGCGCAGAGGAATACCGAGAGTTGTTTGTGTAGTGGTCGGTGAATACTTTCCAGCTGGTGTCCTAACTGAAGGCACCAGACAGGATTTCCACATAGCAGGTCCGTGCCTGGGCCTCAGCACAGATCCGTGGGCTGCCATCCACTCGCAGTGACAACTGTGAGCTGGCTGACAGGAGCACGGCCACGGGGCGTAGCTGCACCACCTCCTCCCCCTGCTTTAAAGTCAGAATGACCCACTGCAATTACAAACTCAGCGAAAAACACTGTCAAGAAAATGAAAAGGCAAGCCACGGACTGGGAGAAAAGAGGCACAAAGTGTGTGTCTGACAAAAAGACTCGTATCCAGAATATACAAAGAAAGCCTCTAACTCAGTCATCAAAAGACAGACCATTCAGTTTGAAAAATGCGCAAAAGACTTGAATAGGCATTTCACAGAAGAAGATATACCCAGTAAGCAAGTTATGCCCTATAAGCACATTAAAAGATTCTCAGCATCATTAGTTAACAGGGAAATGCAAGTTAAAGCCATGACGAGATACCTCTTCACACCTCCTAGAATGGCCGATGTGAAAAAGGGGGCAAGACCAGGTGCTGGTAAGGGTGTGGGCCGCGGCATGCACATCTGGTGGGTGTGCAGGACGGCAAGTATACGCCCACCCTGCGGCCCTGCACTTCATTCCTAGGTACCATTCGAGAAAAACAACACATGCTCACAAAAAAGTCTTCTATAGGAGTGACTGTAGCAGCTTTACTCCTAATAGCAGGAAGTGGACACGGCCCAGATGTCCATTGCCAGGGGGCTGGGTGAACTGCGGTATTGGCCTGCAGTGGAGTAATGCTCACAGCATAAAGAAGTGACACTGGGGACGAAACCTGCACACGTTCCACGGAGCGACAGAGACACAGCCCAGAGAGAGCCTGCCTGTGATTGTTTATGTGGACCTCTAGGCCAGACTAAACTGACCCATGCTGACAGAAATCAGAAAAGTGGGTGCCTCGGAACCAAGGGGATTGACACAAAGGGGCCCAGGGGAACTTCCGGGGTGATGAAAATGTTCTATAACTTGACAGGACGTTGGTTCCCTGGGTCATTCATCTGTCAAAACTGACTGAACGGAACATCCAATCTGTGCATTCACTGGCGTCCCAGAGGGCACATGGCTGGTGTAGAGGAGTCAGGATGGCCTGGGTTCAGACCTTTGCCTCCTGGCTTAGCATCATCCTCGCCCTGGGACCTGGGGCAAGTCTTCGTGTCTGAGTCCCGACGACCTCGAGTGTGACCTGAGCTAGTAAGTCACCTCGCGTCACTGGTGCAGGGCTTGAAGTGAGGCTGTCAGACTCAGCTGCTCCCTGTCCCACAGCAGCTGCTCTGCCAGGTAGACGATTAATCAAGTGTAATTTCTCCTTAAAGCCTCCTCCCATTTCCTTTTCTCTTAAAATTGGTTTAATCAACCAGGAGAAATATGAACAGAAACATGAAGATTCTAGGAGATGTAGCTACTTCATACGAATTCTCAGGATCAGGATTCCCGACAAAGAGGAGTTCCTCTCCCCAGAGGCAGAATTTGCTGGTGGTATGCGCTTACGTGGTGAAGCTAACGATGAGGCCCACACAGATATTAACCCTGCGTTTCTTGGCTCGGGGCCCCGTGCTGACAGCATCCTGACTGCTTCGCCTGTGGGGCAGGCGAGCCTCCGCGTGGCGCCTGGCAGGTGGCGGGGCAGCCCGAGGCCTCGCCAGCCCCTCTGATGTGCTGCCCTCAGACAACAGGGGCAACCGCAAGTGCAGCCTCACCCTCTTCCTTTGAAGGATAAAACCAAAGTCCATAGATTAAACGAAGGATTCGTCATTTTACAAAAGTAATTAGTGTGTGGACTTTTCCTTTATTTGTCTACAGGAGCTGTAAAACTGACAAGCTTGGCATGTGGAAATCAGCACATCTGGGCCTGTGATTCCAGGGGTGGAGTTTACTTCCGAGTGGGAACCCAGCCTCTCAATCCCAGTCTGATGCTTCCAGCCTGGATAATGATTGAGCCACCTGTCCAGGTAAGCAAAACTGAACTGATAGCAAGCTGCTCCTCCATGAGACAAGCTGTCAGAACGCAGTTCCTGGAGACGGGGCCGCACCCGCTTGTGTAGGCCTCCCAGCAAGTGGGGGCAGAGGCGTGTGTCCAGGGAACAGGGTACGCCCCCAGCGTGTGCTCACTCATTGGCATCCCAGTCGTGGAATTTCAACTGAACACATCGTTAAAGATGATCTCAGCACTTAAGGTTTTTTTTCCTCTCAAAATTTTTAACTTTTTACAAAACGAACATTGTTTTTTAAAAAAATAAAATCAGGGTCACCTGGCTGGCTTAGTCGGTGGAGCATACAACTCTTAATCTCGGGGTCGTGAGTTCAAGCCCCGTGCTGGGCATAGAGCTTACTTAAAAATAAATAAATAAATAAAATTAAAATCAAACAGTACCCAAAAGTATAGCAAAGAAATTAAAAGTCACTTAAAATCTTGTCATGTAGACAATCTTATCAGCATTTTGTGAATGCCTTTCCTGGTTGGTTGAAATTCTGTTTCCCATCCCCTATGCCCTGTCCCCTCCCCCACCCCTGCCTTATTTCAGTTTACCATGTATTCTAAATGTTTTTCTTCTTCTCTTGACCGTTCCACCATTCATATCAGAAGCAGAAGCCTGATTTTAGGGCACTATTTAATTACCCTTAAAGATCTAATCGGCCTGGTTGCTATACTAGGTACATTTCTGTTAAAATTTATAATTAGGACGCTGTGATTTCATGAGAGTTATCTGCTCCAACTCCTGCTAGCCCCTACTTTGTGACTTTGTTGGAAAAAACAAAGTTGCCGGGGCGCCTGGGTGCCTCAGTTGCTTAAGCGTCTGCCTTCAGTTCAGCTCATGATCTCAGGGTCCTGGGATTGAGCCCCAGGTAGGGCTCCCTGCTCAGCGGGGAGTCTGCTTCTCCCTCTGCCTCTGGCCCTCCCCCTGCTAATGCTCAGGCTCACTCTCTCTCTCAAATAAATAAAATCTGGGGCTCCTGGGTGGCTCAGTCGTTAAGCAGCTGCCTTCAGCTCAGGTCATGATCCTAGGATCCTGGGATCGAGACGCACATCGGGCTCCCTACTCCGCGGGAAGCCTGCTTCTCCCTCTCCCACTCCCCCTGCTTGTGTTCCCTCTCTCGCTGTGTCTCTCTCTGTCAAATAAAATCTTTAAAAAAATAAATAAATAAAATCCTAAAAAAAAAAACAACGAAGTTGCCATCTGCAGAGGCGGCAGCAGGGCAAACAAACAAATGCTTGAATGGAGACAGGCAGGAAATCAAGCATTTGAGTAAATGCCTGTGTTCATGATCATCGACATTTTGGACATCGTGAACCCCCAGGGATGGGGTGACAGAAATCGAGCAAGGCGCAGGGCCAGTTCTCCCATCAGACATGGGCCGTGTGCTGGGAGGCCCTACAGTGGAACCCGGGGTCAGGTCAGAGTTCTTGCAGGCCGCCAGTTAGCGGTCATGACCCCAGAGAGGCTCTGTGTCCTCACTGGTAGGTCTTCCTCGCTCATGGGACTGAGGGAAGAGTGAGTAGAATAATGTCAGGGACAGCATCTCGTGGATCAGAAAGCACGGTGCAAACTCAAGGTCACACATACTGAACTAGGGTGCACGCTCCCTTCTCTGCGTACAGCGGTGCACTAAGAACAGCACGGCGGGAGCAGGCCACCCGGCAGAGGGGAGCCTGTGGTCACTGGCATTGCTGCGCACTGCTGGGTCATGGTGATGAGAGACAGACCAGCGGGTGGCTCGTGTCATTATCATTCTGAAATTCTTTTTATGCAAGGCACCTTCTTGTTACCTGAGCCCTTTGATACGTCATTGCTAACACATTCCTTTTTTTTTTCTAAGAGCTTTATATTAATTCTTTTAAGAGTTATAATTCAGGGCGCCTGGGTGGCTCAGTCGTTAAGCATCTGCCTTCAGCTCAGGTCATGATCCCAGGGTCCTGGGATCGAGCCCCGCGTCGGGCTCCCTGCTCAGCGGGAAGCCTGCTTCTCCCTCCCCCACTCCCCCTGCTTGTGTTCCCTCTCTCGCTCTGTCTCTCTGTCAAATAAATAAATAAAATCTTTAAAAAAAAAAAAGTTATCATTCAGGGGTGCCTGGGTGGCTCAGTCGGTGAAGTGTCTGACTCTTGAGCTCAGAGTCGTGAGTTCAAGTCCCGTGTTGGGCTCCACACTAGGCATAGAGCCTACTTAAAAAAAAAGAAAATTGTGGGATGCCTGCGGAGCTCAGCGGGTGAAGCGTCTGCCTTCATCTCAGGTCATGATCCCAGGGTCCTGGGATCGAGTCCCGCATCGGGCTCCTTGCTCAGCGGGGAGCCTGGAAAACAAAAAACAAACAAAAAAAGAGTTCTAATTCACCTTTTTCATAGTGTATAGTTCAGGGGTTTTTAGTATAGTCACAAAGTTGAGCAACAATCACTACTGTCCAGTTCCAGAACTTTCTCATCACCCCAAAAAGAAAACCCATACTCATTAGTAGTTACTCCCTTTTCTCCTGGAACCTCCCAGTTCCCTCAGCCATTCATCTCCTTTCTCTGTTTATGCCTTTGCCTGTTCCTGGATTTGCCTGTTTTATATAAATGGAATAGTACAGTATGTGGCTATTTTTGTCTGCCGTCTTTCACTTAGCATCACCGTTATAAGTACCGTAGCATGTTGTAGCATATCAGTACTTTGTTCCTTTTTATGACTGAATAATGTTCCGTCGTGTTGATGGACATTTTGCTTATCCATTCATCAGGTGATGGACATTCGGGTTGTACCCATGTGTGGACTGCTGTGAACATTTGTGGATGAGTATTTGTGTGGAGTTATGTTTTCAGTTCTACTGGGTATATACCTTTAAAGGGAATTGCAGGGTCAGATGGTGAATGTATGTTTTAAATGTTTAAGGACCTGAGGCAGCTGGCTGGCTCAGCTGATGGGGCACATGACTCTGGATCTTGGGGTTGTGGGTTTGAGCCCCACATTGGGTGTAGAGATTACTTAAAAATAAAATCAAACGAACAAACGAATGGTTTTCCACAGTGGCTGCATCATTTTACATCTCACCAGTAATGTATGAGGGTTCTAGTTTCTCCACATCCTCACCAAAAATTTTTCTTGCCCGATGTTTTTATTCTAGCCATCCTGATAGGTGTAAAAATGGTATCTCATGGTTTTGACTTGCATTTCCCTAATGACTAATGATGTTGAAGATCTTTTCATGTGCTTATTGGTTATTTGTGTATCTTTTTTGGAGAACTATGTACCATTTTTCAACTGGGCTGTTTGTCTTTTAATTTTTTTTAAAAGATTTTATTTATTTATTTGACAGAGACACAGCGAGAGAGGGAACACAAGCAGGGGGAGCAGAAGAGAGAGAAGCAGGCTTCCCGCTGAACAGGGAGCCCGATGCGGGACTTGATCCCAGCACCCTGGGATCATGACCTGAGCTGAAGGCAGACACTTAACAACTCAGCCACCCAAGCGCCCCTTGTCTTTTAATTATTGAGTTATAAGAGTTCTTTAGGTATTCTAGATACTAGACTCTTATCAGATATACGCTTTACATATGCCTTTGATGACGTATGCACACCTGTTGCCTAATCCAAGGTCATGAAGATTTGCAGCTGTGTTTTTTTTAGAAGTCTTACAGTTCTAGCCCTTATATTTATTTTTTTTAAGATTTTATTTATTTGAGAGAGAGAGCACACGAGCAGGGGGGAGGAAGAGAGGTAGAGGGAGAAGCAGACTCCCTGCTGAGCAGGGAGCCCAATATAGGACTCAATCCCAGAACCCTGGGATCATGGCCTGAGCTGAAGGCAGGCGCTTAATTGACTGAGCCACCCAGGTGCCCCCAGCCCTTATATTTAAATGTTTGATTTATTTTCAGTTAATTTTTGTATATGGTGTAAGGTAGGTGTCCAAATTCATTCTTTTACACACGGATATCCAATTATACATACCAGCACCATTTATTAAAAAGACTATTTTTTTCCTATTACATTGTCTTGGAGGGCTGTCAGAATCAATGCATCATAAATTAAGGATTTTTTACTTTAGTTCTATTTCCGTGATCTGTATGTCTATCATTATGCCAGTACCCCATTGTCCTGATTATTCAGCTTTGTTATAAATTTCAAAATCAGGAAGTGATTTTCCTTTTTTAAGATTGTTTTGGCTACTCTGGGTCCTTTGCATATCCATATGAATTTTAGGATCAGTTTGTCAATTTCTGCAAAAAAATGCCCACTGGGATTTTTATAGGAATTGTGTGAATCTGTAGATCACTTGAGAGAAGTCTTGCCATCTTCATAGAAGTAAATCTTCCAATCCATGAACATGAGCTATCTTTGCACTTATTTAGATCTTCTTTAATTTCTTTCGGCATTTGTGTGGTTTTCAGAGTATGTGTTTATTTGTTTTTTTTTTAACTACTTTTGTTAAATGTACTTCTAAGTCATTTATTCTTTTTGATGCTATTGTGAACGGAATTGTCTTCTCAATTCCATTTCAGTTTGTTCATTGCTAGGATAAGTTTCTGTATATTGATCTGGAAAACTTGCTAAACTTATTTATTTCTTCTAATAACTTTTTTGTGGATTCCTTAGGATTTCTTATATACAAAATCATGTTATCTACAAATAGAGATAATTTTACTTCTTCCTTTCCTATCTGGATGCCTTTTACTTCTCTTTCTTATTTAATTACCCTGGCTGGAGCCTCCTGTACGATGTTAAGAAGTGGCAAGAACAGACATGCTCATTTTGTTCCTGATCTTAGGGGGAAAACATTCATTCTTTCACCATTAAATAATGATATTAGCTGTGCATTTTTTTTTTTAAAGATTTTATTTATTTATTTAAGAGAGAATAAGAGAGAGCACATGAGAGGGGGGAGGGTCAGAGGGAGAAGCAGGCTCCCCGCCGAGCAGGGAGCCCGATGCGGGACTCGATCCCGGGACTCCAGGATCATGACCTGAGCCGAAGGCAGTCGCTTAACCAACTGAGCCACCCAGGCGCCCAGCTGTGCATTTTTTATAGATGCCCTTTTCAGACTGAAGAAGCTCCTTTCTATTCCTAGTTTGTTGAATGTTTTTTTTTCCATGAAAGATGTTGGATTATGTCAAGTGCTTTTTCTACGTCTACTGAGATGATCCTGTGGGCTTTTTTCCTTTATTAATATGAAGTATTGTATTGATTGACTTCTGTATGCTGAACCACCTTTTGTTTCTGGGATAAATCCTACTTGGTCGTGCTATATAATCTTTTATATATATGGTCCTAGATTTGGCCTGCCAGTATTTTGTCATGGATTTCTGTGTCCATGAGAGAGATTGGTCTTTGGTTTTCTTTTCTTGTCATGTGTTTGTCTGGTTTTGCTCTCAGGATAATGCTGGCCTCGTAGGATGAGTCGAGAAGTGTTTCTTCCTCCTGTTTTTTGGAAGAGTTTCTGAAGGATTGGTGTTAATTATTCTTTAAGCATTTACAATTCCTCAGTGTAAGCCTGGGCTTTTCTTTGTGAGATGTGTTTTGATTACTGATTCAGTCTCTTCACTTATTATAGGTCCACTTAGAATTTTCTGTTTCTTCTTGATTCAGTTTCAGTAGTTTGTCTTTCTAGCAATTTGTTCATTTCATCGATATTACCTAATTTATTGGCATCCAGTTCATAGTATTCCCTTATAATCCTTTTTATTTCTATGAGGTTGATAGTTATGTTCCCTCTTTTGTTTATGATTTTAGTAGTTTGAGCTTTCCCTCTTTTTTCCTTAGTCAGTAGAGCTAAAAGTTGTCAATTTTGTTGATGTTTTCAAAAAATGTCTTTTGGTTTTGTTGATTTTTCTCTATTGTTTTTCTATTCCTGAGTGCATCCATTTTCACTGTAATGCTTGTTCTTCCACAACTTGTTGTGCACAGTGTTCTGCTTGCTAGTAACATTGCTCTGAGAGTTCCCAGCAGTATTTGTCACATTATCACGTGCTGTAGAAGACCTAGCGTGGCTGGAAAGGTGTGCAGAGTCCCAGCACAGGGCCACGCAGCATCAGTGGAGGGCTGCTGAGAGTGAGAGTGAGGTCTGCAGGGCGTGTGGTGTCAGAGGGCTGGAGTGGGCTGGTGCCTGGCCTCAGCCTTTGCCCATCAAGCTGAAGGCCCGGATGTGGGCGACCCGGGGGGGCGGGGGGGGGAGGTGCCAGACAGCAAGCTGCTACCAGTGTGGGCTCCAGCTAGCCTTGCCTCGCTTGGGCCCCTGTCTGCGGCCATGGGCCACTCGGGCAGCTGGCTGAGTTATGGCTCAGCCATAGGGTTACATCAGAGACTCTGTGAACCTGCAAATTACTCTGGCTTTCTCTGTTTAGCTTCTAGAATAGCCTCCAGGAAGCGGAGCTCAAATTGGGAAGAGAGCTTTACTTGGAGTGCTCTATTGACTGTAGCGATTAACAGCTTTGCCCAGGAAAATGGCCAAATAGAGCAAGTTCACATGAAAGGGCCTCAGCTGTGCTCTGAATAAAGTAATGATTGCTAAATGGGCTGTTAAACACTAACTATTCCAAGGAGTTCCACTGAACGGAGCCACGTTTTCAGACTCAGTTAGCTTTTAGTGCACTGGAGAAGACATTCACTTTCTGTGGAATTTGAAGATAGAAAATGCTTTTCAAATTGGTTCCTGTGGGAAAAAAGTCAGACTTTACATTTGCCCAGGCTTTTATACCAGCCTGAGCTGCCGTAGTCCTGAATTTACCACAGGACGTAGGAGTCAGGATTGGCTCTCCCCACTTGCCACAGGAAGCATGTGACTTGGGACAGGCACGTGACTGGGCAGAACCGCAGCCCTAGTGAGTGAGCAAGCCGAGACCGGGCCCCAGGCCCGCCGCGCTCTGATAGTCGGCGGGGCCTGCCTCTCCTGGGCAGCTGGGACCCACCACTCAGTTGCAGAGGGCCTGACAAGATGAGTGTGGCAGTGGGGAGATGATGCTTCACCGGAAGGGTTTAGAAAATCAGGACTGTGTGGTTGGATCCGAGCATTAGAGTTTAAACGGGGTTTCCATGTTGCGATCATGACTGACCTCTTCCCACTGTGTTTTTTATTCATTCTTCAACTCGGGCTTCCTGGCCAGCATGTAGGATGTGTTCGCAGTGGACACAGAGGGAGGCGGGTCATAGATGCTACCGGGCACAACGGAGCGAAGCACCAGAGATCCTTCACGGTTAGCAGCGCCGACTCCGTTTCTGTTTCCTCTTCTCATGCCTGGTGAAAACCTCCCCCCTGTAGTAGTTTTGGGGTGAAGTTTTCACAAAATACTCAAAACAAATGACTCAGTTTTCAGACTTACTAACATATGGAAGGGTTTGGAGAAGATATTTATAGTTGTGTTTAGGATTTTTTTTGGCATTTTTGCTTTAGTGAGAGAATGTTCTGTCCATGTTAGAGGTAGTGCGAGAGCAAGCTCAGTCGATGAGGTGACCTCTCACCTGACTGTGGGCACCGAGGGCCCCAGGAAAAGAAGAGAAGCGTCTGGTTGCGCCTGCCCCAGTTTGGCCCCACTTCTCCTTTCAGACGGGGCTTCTTTACCTGCCCGCTCACTCCCGTCCACCTCCTGTCCCCTCTCTGTGTCCTGAACAGACTGCCCTTTCCTGACCCCTGGTGCTGTGCCTCCCATGGAGTGAGGCTGCGGCCCACCCTTCTGTGTGGACTGCTCATGGGTTCCCCAGGGCTCATTTACTCTGCCTGGATGAGAGCTGTGTCTGGCAAATGGCCAAACTAGTATTTAAAAAATTATTTACATTCAGGTGCATTAGGTATTTTTAGCTGTATGAACAACAAAACAATAAAATAAGTATATAAGCATGGTAATAGATAATACTTGTAAGAATGCCATGCCCCCAGACCTGCCAGTAGGGATCTGTAACTTTACGCATCGAGATCTTTGGAAAAGTTCACACTTAACAGCAGGAGAGCTTTCGTTAGAGAAGGGTTAGCATTAGAGGAGACCCCGCCTGAACTGAGCCTTCTGTCGATTCATCAAGATGAAAGTCATTTCAGGACAGCAGAGCAGAGAGCAGTCTGAGATTTCACTCTCCTTACCCCTCACTGAAGGCACAGCTGAGCAGCCCTGATGACACTCTCCCTCGTTGCACCCTCTCGTGGCACCCACTGTCCTAGCACAGGTCACTCTCAGCAGGGGACAGACAGTGGAAGGAGGGGCACCCACAGCCCAAAGCCAAGCTCTGTGGGTACAGCTGAGCACCTACTTCTAAGAATTTTGGGGTGTTCTGATTGATGACTAGTGTTCTCTCCTGAAATAAAAGTGCTAATAGGCCTTGGGGATAATGAAACCAGATCCCTGTCGCCTCACTTGGGAGGCCATGGGCTAGATCCCTCTCTCGTGCAAATGCACAGCACTGTGCAGCAAGTCAGCCTCGTTCCTCATTGGACTTTGCCAACATAGCTCCTCCCCCTGGGGCAGTGGGGGTATCGTCCTCTGGGACAGCGACACACACAGAGCTTTACATGCCAGAGCAGCAGACAGAATCCCATTTGAGAGTCCCTGTTTTTAATAAGAGACCGAAAAAGTCATTGCTAGTTACATGTTTAGTGTCTAGGAGGTCTCTGCTCTGTAGGAGGGATGTTACTAGGATTTGCTATGAAGGAGCTGAGTTAAACTATGATGTGTTTATTCAGGAAAATCCACCATAACTCTGCCACATTACTCCACAGAAGAGTTTTTATTCCCATGGAGAAATGCTCACAGCACATTGTGGAGTAAAAATGTCAGTTACAAAACATGTTCAATGATACTATTTTCGTTTTAAAAAAAAATGATGTATATGCTGAAAACTCTGTAAAGATACACAGCGAATGATAAGGGTTACGTCCGGGAGGTGCTATTGTGGCTGATCTTTTTTCTTCCTTTTGTTTACCTTTGTTTTCTGAAAATCTGGCAATGGACTTATACTACTTATAGAATAAGTAGTTCATAACTGTGAATAATCTAAATAAGACTCAATCTTAGGAAATAATCAAATATGTTCCCAAAGCTATTTGTTGTCACAATAGCAGTGTGAACTGACTCTTCTGCTGGTGCAGCGAGGCTGTGTGTGGTGAGTGAAGCAGGTGCAGCACCCGCCTTGTGGAGAGTCCACTTAGCAAATTATGACAGTGGCAGTTGTTATAAATAATTAAGGATGTACTTTGAAAAGCCGTTTAAAATCATGTCCTGGTGAGGGGCGCCTGGGTGGCGCAGTGGGCTAAGCGTCTGACTCTTGGTTTCGGCTCAGGTCATGCTCTCAGGGTCGTGGGATCGAGCCCCGCATCGGGCTCCCTGCTCAGCAGCGAGTCTGCTTGGGATTCTCTCTCCCTCTCCGTCTGCCCCTCCTGCTCATGCTTTCTCTCTCCCTCTCTCTCTCAAATAGTAAATAAATAAATCTTTACCAAAAAAAAGATCATGTCCTGGTGAGTGTTGATAAGGACAGTTGTTCCCAGTGGAGGGGTGGCCCTAGTGGCTTTGGAGCTGGCCTTTGACTGCTTAACAGAGGCGGCAGCAGGCCCACGACAGCTATAGGTTGTATGGCTCCTGTGTGGCTCCAGTTACAGGAGATTCTGGAACAGGTCAAACTGAACGGATCTTGATGGCAGAAATCAGACCCATGGTTGCCTGGGGGACATGGGGGCGGGGGGGGGGAGATGACTGGCAGGGGCTTGAGGCTACTTCCCCGGGGATGACAATTGTCAACACTCATGGAATGGCGTGCCTATGGTCCATACACTTACTGTATGTAAACAGTTCTCAAGAGAGAACTGTGAACTAATCCTGACTATAGTTGATGATTTGCATGTTGAAGGATTTAGGAGAGACTCTGCTGATGTCTGCAGCTCTCTTTGAGACACTTCCAGAAGCAAGATGGACTGCTGGGTGGATAGACAGACGGGTGGATACATGAATAGGCATGCACAGTAAAGTGTTATTGGTAGTGAGTGTATGGGTGTTTCCGGTAGAATTCTTTCATGTTTTTTGTATGTTTCAAAATTGTCGTAATAAAGCTTGGGCGGGGGCAGGCAGGTATTTGATAATGTGTATAAAGTAACCGGCACAAAGAAAACGCATAGTAAATGTTAATTCACCTCCTTTACTTTCCAGCAGAGTCAGGAGAGTAAAAAAACCTAAAATACTCCCGCAAAAATACTTTTTGTCTGTGTGGGGGAAACACTTACCTCCAAGAGTGGGGACTCGGGAAACCCGATGGGTTTGGGCACAATAATGAGTAATGTTGCCTCCCTCTGAAATCCCCATTTTGTTCCAGCCTCTCTCAGTGTCCTTCCACATACGTGCTCACACTCTCTGAGTTACCTGCTGCCTGGCACGTGCTCTGACGTCTGTGAATACTGGATAAGCTCTAGAATGTTGTCTTTCAAATGCTCTTCTTCTAGTGAGACTGATAGCTGACATTTCTAAGTAGCTCTCTCTTAAGTTAAAATACGTGATACATAGATAAGATACCTTGCACTCCATGTACACAGTGGACACAGTCCATATACAGTAGGGATCATCACTTGGACATGAAATCTGAAGCTTTAGACCAGTCAAATAAACTTCTGCTTCCAGCCAATACAGAGTAACAGGAGCCAGATTTACCCTCCTGCCTGAAGTAACTAAAATGCCAGACAAATTGTGTGAAACAGTGGTTTTCAAGACTTTGGATGTCAGACAATGAAGGACAGTGACCCCTGAGAAATAGGAAACAAATGAGAACCCCATGGTTGCCAAGCTGTTGCACAGGGAGGGAGACCCCAGGTAGGGGCTGGCAGAGCCCAGCCTGCTCCTTGAGTTGAGGGCATGGCTCTGGCATGTGGGAGGCCCAGGAGGCAGGACCTTGAGGCAGGGCCTGCAGAGCTGCAGAGCCCCACAGGGCTTCAGCTGAGGAACCAGCCAGGGCCAGAGAACCACCTGGAAGCATTAGAGGGAGCATGCCCGGGAGCTCAGGCAGAGCCAGGAGTAGTTCCTGACCCCACCATCCAGAGTAGGAAGCCTCCTAAGGCCTATCCATCCGTAATTGGGTCATACAAGAGCGTTTGGCCTCATGATGGGGCACAATCAGCCCTATACTGAACGCAACTTTAATACTGGTGACCAGAGCTTAAAAGCAAGACCTGGAAGGATCAGACTGTTTCCAAGTAACTTAGTGGCATCCCAGAACAAAGCTCTAGAATATTTATAAATTAGAAAGTATCCAGCACCAACAAGGTAAAATTCACATTGTCTTACATCTGATCAGGACTCACGAGGCAAACAGAAACAGGAAAATATCACCTACAATGAAGGGAGGTAAATCCATCAACAGAAGCTGACCCAGAAATGATCCAGATGATGAAATTCATAGGGCATTAAAACAGTTGTTATAACTTTACCCTTTACGTTCTAGATACTGGGGGAAAGATTGCACACATTAAGTAGAAAATGGGGATCTATAAAAAAGACCTAGGTCACACTTCCAGGGATAAAAATTACAATGTCTGAAATGGAAAATACTCTGAATGAGATTGGTGAGTGTGTAGACATTGCAGGAGAAAAGATCAGGGTACTCAAAGATGCAGCAGTGAAGCCATCCAAACTAGAACAGAGAGAAAAAAGACTGGAAGAAACTCAGAGCATCAGTGAGCATGGGACAGCCTCACAGGGCCTAGTTCAAATGCAGTTGCTTCCTGAGGAGAAAGAGGAGTGGGGGTGACTTGAAGAAATATGGCCAAAAGGTTTCCAAATTTGATGAAATAATTATGTTGAGTGAAGAAGCCGGACAGAAAGGCATACGTATTATATGATTAAATTATATAAAGTGTAGAGAATGCTGACTGATCTGTGGTTACAGAGAGCAGTGGTCGCTTGGGGATCGGTGGGTGGTTGGGAGGGTTTACAGACGAGCAACATGGGGATGGTTTCTTGAGTGCATATGTATGTCAAAACTTACCAAGTTGTACACATTAAATGTGTACATTTTGTGTATGTTAGTTATACCTCTGTGAGCTGTTGAAAACCTGTACCAAGCAGTGAAGAAATGTCAGGGAGGAGGATAGCCCGCAGTACGTTGTGTTGGGGGTTGCAGAGGGAACAGAAAGGCATGAAGCTGTCTCCAATCATTGACCCAAAGAAGAGGGTGTGGTAGGGTTATGATCTCAACCATGAAAGACACACCGATCGCCCCGGGTGGCCAACCCTGGCTTCTGTGGGCCGTGTGGTCTTTGAACTGGGTCCTGCAGATGCGGGCATTTCCAGTGACCAGCGAGTCCTGGGTTTGGCCTGGTGTTTCTGAGTAGGGAAAAGTGCTGCCCCTGGGGCTTTGGACAGGACATTTGGTGGCTGGGGTCCTGAGCACTGGGAGACCTTAGTTTCTTGTGCCTCTCAGCACTAAATACTAGTAGCACCCAAATGAGAACTGGGACCGTAGAGTTTAGAGAACATATTGTGTAAAGAGAAGACTGGAGATGTCCTCTGGCCCAGATCCGGGCAGGAGCTGAATGAGGAAGTTTTGCAGCGAGCCCTGGAAACTTCTCTCGGGGACTGGTCCAGTGCCCCCTGCGTGTGCCTGCTGGCCCTCTCGTGGCCCCACTCAGGTCCTGCTGAGCCAGCAGTGCTGCGGGAGGCATCCCTCCCAGCTGGTCTGCACACAAGTGCCGTGGACAGACGTGGCAGGAAGCAGGCATGTGGCCTTCTCCTCGGCTGCCTGCAGGGGCCTCCGCTCTTGGGGATAGGGTGCGGTGCTCTGGGAAGCAGCTGTGGCCCCACCAACCAGGACTGTCCTCACCAGAGGAAGAGCCTATTACTTGACATCAAAAGAACCTGAACTAATACTCCTATTTTTCCATGAGACCAAGTGACCTTGAGCAAGTTGCCCAAACTGCCCAACCCTTCATTTCCTAACCAGTAGAGTGAAGAATCAGATCCACGTGAGGCCAACGTGAGGCATGTTTTCAGAGGTCCTGGCGTGGGTCCCTGTCCTGGAGATAAACTCAACAGGTCTGGAGTGGGGCTCCGACGCCTCGGTTGGTTGGTTTTAATCCAAGTCACACACATAAGTACAGAGGTTAACGTCAGCTAGAAGAAGCTACAAGAAACCCTCCCCACCTGTTTTCCCCTCTCTGGGGAGCTACTTCCCTTTAGCTTCATATCCCTGAATGATGGCTTAGGGAGCAATTTCTCAATCCTTCTAGCTCTAAGTGTTTTCTGTTGACTCCCTGCTGGGAGAGAAGGATGCAGAGCAATTCATCATCCTGCACCCATGCCTGCCTGCCACAGCGCCCCTTACTCTCGTCCACGGTGCGAGGGTAGGGAACATGCTCCTCACAGCTGAGCTGGGGGTAACAACCTACACTACATTTTCCTGTCTGTACCACTCTCCTTTCCCTCGATTGGATAATTGTCTTGTTCTTCCGTCTAGTTTTCTGGGTGGTTTTACATATTCAACCCCATGCCAGTTGTCTCCATTTCCTCTCCATACACTTGGGCACATCTGGTTCCATCCAGTTCATCCTCTTGGAGGGATCTCTCCTGGAGGCTTTGGCTGGCCCTTGTCTGGCCTGGTCACCCAGTCTACCTCGGATTGCCCTTTGCCCCCCCCCACCCCATGTTGAGTCCCCTCTGTCCTGGATCCTATGTCTTCCTCTTCGTTTTGGTGAGCTCTATCCTCCAGTTGGTTCCTGAGAACAGCTCATGATAAGTAACTTGAAAGTCTTTTGCCTACATTCGCCCTTGGCCTTGGCTGGGTAGAGCAGTCTGGGTTGGGAATTGTCTTACTTTAGAATTTCGAAGGGTTTTCTCTATCATCTCCTGGTGTCCAGCATTGCTGTTGAGAAGTCTGAGGCATTCTGATCCTTGATCCTTGATATCCAACCTGCTTTTCTCTCTGGAAGTTTGTAAGATCTGTTCCCAGTGTTCCCAGAACAGACAGTGACGCGCCTCAGGGAGGACCTATTTTAGCCTCTGTGCTGATAGGCCTTACAGCCTGGAGTTGGTATCCTCCTACCCTGTTGGCGATCTGCTTCCTGCCTCTACCCTCCTTTCTCCACTTGCTCTCTCGGGGATTCCTGCTTCTGTACTGGGGACTTCCTAAACCGGCCTCCGCTGTTCTTCCCTTTCCTGTTTTCTCTTCTTATGCTTTTGTCCTACTTTCTAAAAGACACTCTCAGCTTCGTCCCGCAGTCCCTCTGTTGGATCATTTTGTGGGCCTGTTTTAAGTTCCTGGAAGTCCCTGTTGCTGTTTCCCGCTATCAAACTTCCTTTTGTCCCCCCGAGGATGTTTCTGAAGTTTCTTCTCCTGTGTGGTCTCCATGCCCTGTAGTTGCCTGTTCTCTGCATCTGTCTTGTCTTCTGTGTGGCAGAGGCTGGCCTTGGATGTTGGCAGTCTTGGTTCTGAGAGTGGCGCACACTGCTGGGAGGAGCTTTGCGCGGGGTTCCCTGTGTGGTGGCTCGCTGGGCTGTTTTGCTGGACTCCCTCGGCCTTCCGGCCCCACTAGGGCCTTTCCTACTCCCCCACGCCTTCCCACTTCCCCAGTCAGGTGGCTGCCTAGCCCTCTCGTTCTCCCAGTGCAGAGGAGGTTTGAGCCTGTTTGAGCTCTTGTTCTCACTGTGTGTTGCAAAGGGAGTGAGATGGTTGTGTGCGTTCGTTCTGCTTTCCCGGCCCAGGAGGCCATGGGATTTAAAGCTTCACAGTTGGGGCACCTGGGTGGCTCAGTCGTTAAGCGTCTGCCTTCGGCTCAGGTCATGATCCCAGGATCCTGGGATCTAGCCCCGCCTCGGGCTCCCTGCTCAGCGGGAGGCCTGCTTCTCCCTCTCCCACTCCCCCTGCTTGTGTTCCCTCTCTCGCTGTGTCTCTCTCTGTCAAATAAATAAATAAAATCTTTAAAAAAATAAAAAATAAAAAAAATAAAGCTCCACAGCTGATTCTGACACCCTCGTGCTGAGAATCTGGGTGGAGGCACCCAGTTCAACTCCACACTCCATGGTCCAGCCCTCGGGGGATGCCCACGTCCCCCGTCCACGCTCCTTCGGCCCTCAGAAATCTGAGTGGTGGTTAGGGGTGGGTGGGGTTCCCTTTACACGTCCAGGGTTTGGTGAACTCAGCGGGGCAGCCTAGAAGTGAAGATGGGAAACCTCCAAAAATGGTGTCTGATGCTGTTGGACATAAAAACCCCAATTTGAGGAAAACTAAATTTTTTGCCACTTCCTTTATTTTTTTTCCCCATGCTGCCCATTTTCCTTTAGCTCATTTGAGCAAGAGTTGTGTTTGAGCACTCCTCCTCAAACCCTGTTGCTAAGAAATAGTACCCTTCGGGATAGCTGAGTCTCCGCCTTTCCCCTCGTTCTGGAAGGCTGCAATTCCCCATAAAGGAGCGCCAGGTACCGTGGGCTGCCTGGGCCCGCAGCCGTGCCCTCGTCCATCTCCAGCATGGCGTGTGACCTGTCCCGTGTCCCAGCCTGATGTGCGTGTGCCCCAGACAACTGTGAGCACCAGGAGGGGCCTGCATGCCAGACAGAGGGGCAGAGCCACGGGGTCCCGTCCTGTAGGCATAACTCCCTCAGGGCCAGTCCCGGGGCCTGCCAGTGCAGCAGCCAGCGGAAGGGACCGCGGTGGCGGGCCTGCGTCTGAGCGGCTGCCGTGAGGTCAGCTGTCAGAGACACCTAGGGGCCAGTGCAGCTGGATAGTTTCTGCGGGCTTCCGGGGTCACTGCAGCCTAGGCGTCGGGCTGGTGTCAGTGGCAGGGTCCCCAGCGGTGGACAGAAGGAGTGGCCACCATCGGCTTCGCCAGCCCCCACTCGGGAGGGAAAGAACGTGACAGCTGCCCAGGGAAGCGGCCTCTGAGCGCTCTGTTTAGCACATCTGTCTGCTGTCAGCAGATGCTGCAACTCGCTGGATTCCAGGTCCTGCTTCAGACCAGATGCGGAGGGGTAGGAAATCGCTGGAGCCAGTGCGGGAGTGACGGGGGAGAGGGCGTCGGGCTTTGCCGTCGACTGGCCGGAGGAGAGAAGCAGGGGCAGAATCCCAGGACCGGCCTCTGGTAGCCTCACTCGGCTGGGCCAGCAGTTGTCAAACATTTCTAGCAATGGAGCTCATTCTTCAGATAAAATCTTACACTTCAGCCTAGTGTGTTCAACAAGTCACAGCAGAGCCGCCCCCATGAGACTGCCCAGGATGCCGTTCGCAGCAGCCCCAAGGCGGCTCGCCGAGCCAGGGCGCCTCAGGCCTCCAGCCGAAGACCTCTTGGTCTCTGGGCAGCGAGGACGGAGGATGCGGCATGGCAGGCGGAACCGGCTGCGTCCTGGCGTGAGAGCACGAAAACCCCGAGTCAGGAGCCTGGCAGGCCATCTGACTCACCCTCAGAACAAGGACACGGAGCCCGAGGGGGAGGGGATCCGCCCTGGGTCACACGCTCAGTGGGAAGAAAAGACAGCAGGGTCTACGCCTCGGACCCTCGGACCCCACTCGCTCGGAGAGTCTGCTGGTGCTTTAAATACAGGCGTGTTCGTACTGGTGTCTGGTTTTCAAGCTTTCAGTCGGATAGAGCCACCAGCCTCTGGAGTGCGTCGCTGGGCGAGAGCGTAGATGCCTTCTGGTTTGCCCACTTGCCCCTGCTGGCGGCTTCCGCTGGCGGAGGTGTGCGCAGCAGGCTGCGGGACTCTCGGCTACAGTCTTAACGTGGTCGCCAGAGACATTTCTCCTGGGACCGTAGTCTTGCCGCAAGGAATCCAGTGGCTGGAGCCCCAGTTCTTGGGGGGGTCTACCACATGAGACCGTTGGAGTCAGAGCTGAGCTAACAAATCCCGTATATAACTCAAAAACAAGCTTGTCTTCATTCCAGGAAACACAGAACCCGTCCCATTTCTAGCTCACGTTATCTAAGCTGAGAAGCACGTCTTTGCACTTGACAACTAAGATGAAGCCCTTGACCCGAGAACAGGCCCCGGCGGCCCCAGGCGGGCAGGCAGAGGGCTGCATCACAGAAAACTTCACTCCTTCACTCCAACTGTATGTCTGGTCCTGATCTCATAGTAAGTTCTGCCTGTAGAATTTCCTGATTGATGGGAAAGAGTAATGGTTTATGCTAGTACTGGCAGCTTGGAATAAATAAAATACAGTCTTATGGCTGATAATTAGTAATAAGTGTTTATCATTTGTGAACGCAGGATAGCAGCCTGGTTTTCCCCCGTGAGGTCTTGATCAAGGGAACCTCCGCCGTGAGCAGCCTCTTTGACTTGTCAATATCAGAGGCTGTTGATGGCTGCCATTAAATCACCGGATACTTCCAGAAAGTGGATGTGCTCTCTCCTCATGCCTGCCCTGTATCTCATCTCTGAAAGACACAAAAATAAGCAGGAGCGGGGCACACACTCACAGTCTTTGGAAGGACACCAAAGCTACACATTAATTCTTCAGCATTTCCAAATGATTTTTAAATCTTAAATTCCTGATTTGCTCCATTTTACATTTGTAACCTTCATTCCTTTTTTTTTTCATTTTTATGAAGTTTTGAATGTGAGTAAGGCAAAATTTGAGGCTGCTTACTTTTCTTTTGAAACTTTTATTGAGATAATTACAGATTCACATGCATTTGTAAGAAATAATAGAGATGTGAGTACCATTTCCTCAGCCTCCCCAGTGATAACATTTTGCAAAATAGTAGTACATCATGAAAATCAAGGCTTGTCAGGTTTTCCTTTTTTTAAAAAAAAATCTGTGGTAAAGTCCATGTAACATGAAAGTTACCATCAGTGGCTTTGAGCGCATTCATAATGTCGTGCAACCTTCATCACCGTCTGGTTCCAGAACATGTTCATCAGGTTTCAAGGAAACACTGTGTGCATAGCAGCCACTCCCCAGCCCCCCTTCCCCTGGCCCTGGCAGCCACGAATCCGCTTTTTCTCTGTATGGATCTTCCTCTTCTGGACATGTCGTGTAAAGGGACTGATACGATAGGTGGCCTTTTGCAATGGGCCTCTGGCACGGAGCATCGTGTTTTCAAGGTGTGTTCGTGTTGTTTCCCTATCAGTACTTCCGCTGAATGATATCCCACCCTGCGGACAGACCACGCGTCGTCCATCCACTCAACAGCTGATGGACGTTTGGGCTGCTTCCACTTTCTGGCTGTTGTGAAGACTGTTGCTATGAACATTCGTGTAGGTGTTGTTTGAACATCTGATCCAGTTCTTTGGGATGTATCTAGGAGTGGGATTTCTGGGTCATATGGTCATTCTGTGTCTAACCTTTTGAGGTTAAACTGCCTGTTTTCATGATGGCTGCAGCACTTCACATTCCTTCCAACAGGTAGGAAGGGTCCCATTTCTCCACATCCTCTCCGCTTGTTATTTCCCATTTTCCTTTTTCTAGTCATCCTAGTGGGTATGGAATGGTATTGCATGGTTTTGATTCGCATTTCCCTAATGATTAATGACGTCGATCATCTTTTCATGTTCTCGTTGGCCATTTGTATGTCTTTTTTTTTTTTTTTTAAAGATTTTATTTATTTATCTGAGAGAGAGAATGGGAGACAGAGAGCATGAGAGGGGGAGGGTCAGAGGGAGAAGCAGACTCCCCGCTGAGCAGGGAGCCCGATGCGGGAGTCGATCCCGGGACTCCAGAATCATGACCTGAGCCGAAGGCAGTTGCTTAACCAGCTGAGCCACCCAGGCACCCCCATTTGTATGTCTTCTTTAGAGAAATGACTGTTCAAGTCCTTTGCATATTTTTTAATTAGGTTGTTTGTGTTTTTGTTATTGGTTGTAAGAGTTCTTTATTTATTTTGGACACTAGACTCTTACCAGATATTGGCTTGCAAATATTTTCTCCCATTGTGTGGGCTGTCTTTTCACTTTCTTTATGGTGTCCTTTGATGCACAAAAGTTTTTAATTTTGGTGAAGTCCAGTTTATCTTTCCTTTTTTTGTTGCTCGTGCCTTTGGTATCATATCTAAGAAACCATTGCCAGATTTAGTGCTCTCATTTATTTTTTATTCATTTCCAGATAATTTTGTATGTGGTGTGAGGTAAGGATCCAACCTCATTCTTTCACATGTGTGCAACCCAATTGTGCCTGCACCATTTGTTGAAAAGACTGTTCTTTTCTCACTGAATGATCTTGGCAATCTTATCGATTTTGGCACTCCCTTGACTCTGTGGATTTCTTTTCTGAACTCTCACTCTTGTTCCATTGATTTATATGTCTGTCCTTAGGCCAGTACCACACTGTTTGAGCACTGTAGCTTCATAATAGTTTTGAAATCAGAAGTGTGAGTCTTCCAAATTTTTCTTTTTCAAGATTGACTGCTCAGGGTGCCTTGCAATTCCATATGAATTTTAGGATTCACCTTTCCATTTCTGCTGACCTAACAGCTGGAATTTTGATAGAGATTGCATTAAAATCTGTAGACTGCTTCGGGTAGTATTGTCTTGCCTACTTCTTGACAGAAGTGCAGAGCATTGTTTCTCAAAAGGTAACCAACCCACAGAGGGGTGCCTGGGTGGCTCAGTTGGTTGACCATCTGACTCTTGATTTCGGTTCAGGTCATGATCTCAGGGTCGTGAGATGGACCCCCACATTGGGCTCCATGCTCAGCGCAGTCTGCTTATCCCTCTCCCTCTGCTCCTCTGCTCACGCTCGCTCAAATAAATAAAATCTTTTTTAAAAGGAGGGGGGTAACTCACAGATCACCTGAACAGAATTGCCTGAGATGCTTGTTTAAAAGGTCATTTCTGGGCCCTAGCCCCAAAGGCTGATGCAGAAAGGCTGACCCAAGCCCAGGAATGTGCCATTTGTTTGTTTGTTCATTCATTCATTCATTCATTCATTCATTTATTAATAAGGTTTTTACTTAAGTTCCAGTTAGTTAACATACAGTGTAATATTAGCTTCAGGTGTACAATATAGTGATTCAACAATTCCCTACATGACCGGGTGCTCATCACAAGTGTGCTCCTTAATCCCCATCCCCGGTTCCCCCCTTCTACCCACTCCCTCCTCCCTCCCCCGACCATCCCTTTGTTCTATTGTAGTTAAGAGTCTGTTTCTGGGTTTGTGTCTCTCTCTCTCTTTTTTTTCCCTTGTGCTCATTTGTTTTGTTTCTTAAATTCCACACATGAGTGAAATCATATGGTATTTGTCTTTCTCTGACTGACTTATTTCACTTAGCATAATGCCCTGTAGCTCCTTCCACAAATGACAAGATTTAATTCTTTTTTTATGGCTGAATAATGAGGAATGTGCCATTTTAATAAGTTCCCCACACAAATCCGGGGACTGTAAGTTTTAAGAACCACTGGACCTGCTCTCACTCACCTTCCCTCTGGAGGGACTTGGATTCAGCAAAAACAAGCTTCCTAGTTTGAAAATGGCCTGTGTGTGATGCGTCGTCTTCACAGCCTGCTCCCTGTTCACCCCCATCTCCCATCTCGGCATTTGGCCCTGCTTTTCCACTGGGAGTAAGCTTGTCGGGACTTCTCCAGTCGCCATTTGGGAAACCATGTGTCTTGGACCGTGTTTGGGAGCTCTCAGAGTGGTGGCAGAGGGCGAGTGACATTTATGGACTCTTTGCTGCCTTGTCACCCCAGGCGGGCACCTGTCTTTTCCATATGGCCTCCAGCTTAACCCTTTCTTACGCAGGCCAGGGTGCCGTGCCATCCACTGATCCCTCAAGTCGGCCGAGAAGCCTTTGTATGTTGTGTCTTGTTTCTTACCTTCTGCCCTCGGGTACCTCTTCCAACCTCTCCCTCTCTGATCACCTTCAGCCTCAGAGCCCTGGGCCCCAGCGGACCTTCCTGCAATTTACGAGGAGGCGGGCCTTGCACGGTGCTGCCCCTGCCCTTCCCACTCCTACCACCTGGCCCCAGGTCCCTTGCTCGCTCCTCCCCTGTGCCCTCACTACGCCTGACATGCTCTTCCTGCCCTCCTGGCCTCGGTCTGACGCACATACGTTCTCAGAGCACCTCACTCTCTAGCCTTCCCTGTTGCAGTCTTCTGTTTCTTTGTGGGACTGTTTGGTTAGTAAGTATTTCTCACCAGACTTTAATATCAGGAGTCAAGAAAATTGATCCCTAGCACCGTGCCTGGCACATGGCAGGTGCTCGGGTAAAGCTCTGTTGGATGGGTTGGTGGGCTGGTGGTTGATAGGTGCATGGTGGAGGCACGAGGGGTAGGCAGGTATGTGATGATAGGTGGATGTTAGGTAGATGGATGGGTAGGTGGCTGAGTGCCCGGCTGAGAGGCTGGCAAGAGCCAATCAGTGAGTTTCCAGAACCTCCTTTGTCTCCGCTTCAACAAACATTCCTTAGGGCCTACTATTTGGTTGTTATTCGGGAAACAAAGGTCACTAAGACACAGTATGTTGTCAGGGCCATGGCCCCAGTGTCCCAGAGACTGGTGGGAGCGCGTGGGGCTGGTGGGGCGGGGTGCTTGAGGGCTCTTCAGCACTGTCTCCTCCCTTCCTGAGACAAGGCCTCTCTCTAAGAAGCCCTCCACTCCTCCAGGTGGGATTGGGCGCAGGCCCTGAGCCCTCCCCTCCTGGAGGCTTCACCGCCCTTTCACCTGCCTCCCCACCCCTTCCCCTGCCTCCCCCACCCACTTTGTTCTCCGCTCACTCTTAACCCTTTGCAATCTGATCCCAAGGCCCCAGGCCACTCCCTGTCCGCCCAGGTCTCCAGGAACTGCTAGTGACCTCATTTTGTATTCCTCCCACCCTCTGAATCACACTCGATACCAGTGTCCAGCCCTTCCTGCTTGCTACTTCTTTGTTATTATCTCATCGGTTATAGATGTTTTCATGACTGTGCCCCATGCATCACAAATGCCAAGGCCTGGGCCCTCCTGAGAGCACCTAATGCAAGGCCCAGGTCTGTCTTCCAGAGCCCCCTGGGTGACCGGGGGGGAGAGCCACTGTTGGGATCACAGCTGTGGTGGCCTGGGGGGAAGGCTTCGTGTATTGTGAACTGAGCCAAAAGCAGAACACAAAATGACATAAGCCAGATTTTTTTTTTAAATAAAGAGCTTTACATAGGAAAAAAACTAAAAATAAATCAAAGTATTAACAATAAGTGTCCTCAAAATCACTTTTTACAATTTATTTTGTTTTTCATGTTTCTCTAACGAGCCTGTGGAAACGTAGGGCCCAGTGGTTGGGAGTTTGTTTTGTTCCCCAGCAGGCTGCTGGGACCCTGAGTCATGCCCACCCTGTCCGGAAGCCTCTGGTGTGCTCGGTTTGACGTGCTCAGGCTCACTTAGCCCCAGACTCTGTGGTGCCGACGGGCAGACGCTGTGAGTCCCTCTCACAGGCGCGCAGCCGGTAAACCTGAGGGCCCCACGCTCAGTCAGAAGCTCTCGGGTCCCCTCACAGGATGGCCCAAGGAGGACGCACTCCTGTGCTTCCCTCGGTGCTCTTCAAAGAAATAGCCTTAGGGATGGGTGGCGTAGGTGAAGGGGATTAAGAGGCACAAACTTCCATTTATGAAATAAGTCACGGAGATGAAAAGTACAGCACAGGGGATATAGTCAACCATATTGCCGTCACGTTGTCTGGTGACAGGTGGCGACCCCACTTACCGCGGGAGCCCTGGGGGATGTATGGAGCTGTTGAGTCACTGTGTTGTTCGCCTGAAACTAATACAGCACTGTGTGGTAATTCTACTTCAATTTAAAAAATTAAAACAGTAGTCCACGAACAAAAGAACAAATCCAAAGGTGACAATTACCAAAAAAAAAATCTGAGTTCATAAAATAAATCCGGCAAAGGTCCAGAGAAGCGGCTAATGAGTTGGGTGACAAGCACCGTTGTCGTGGGTGAGCCACAGGCTAGTGCTCATGGTACGTGAGCACTGGGGGTCCCTGCTCCCCGGACCCCACACTGTCTCCCTCGGGAATGACCCTGACACCTGTTAGCTCCAGAGAAAGAGGAAGGCATTCGCTTTTAGCTCCAGTGATTTCTGACCCCAGGACGCGTCCAGCCCCGCCCTGGCCGGCCCTCAGGTGCTCGCTCGTGACCGGGAGGCGTACCCGAGCCCTGTAGGCAGACCTGCCGTCTCCACTGCCCACCCTCCCAGCAGCCAACTTTGCAACCATTTGTTTTCTTCTTTTGGAAAGGACATCAGTTTATTGCACTAGAGGCCTCTCCCTGTCTTCATGCTCTGACTCAGCAGCCGCTGTGCTCACGTTTATGTTTATCAACCCGAGTGTGCCGGGGGCTCCCCGCGACTGCTCTGAAGGATCCAGATAAGCAGCAGCCCTGCCCCGGCATGACGTGGCCAGCACCTTGCAGGCCTGCCCTGAGGCTGTCCACCACCACCCCTGGGCCAGGCCATCTCTTGTCTCGCCTGGATTCTGGAATGGGCCTCCCCGAGGTCTGTCCTCCCAACAGCCAGGCTCACGTCATGTTACTCCTGTTTTCAGAACCATCTAGTGGCTTCTCACCTCGCTCAGCATGAAGTCCACTTCCTCCCTCAGCCCGTGGCCTTCACGCCATCTGACCTCTCACCACTCTGTCTCAGGTCACTGGGCTCCAGCCACCCGGCCTCCTTCCCGCTCCCAAAACTGCACCTGTCTGTGGGCTCTGCACTCGCTGGGTCTGCCGAGCATGCCTTCCCGGGGTGGCCAGGTCAGGGAACCCCCCCGGCCCCCCCTCCTACTGCCCCAAGGCTCTCCTAGCACCCCTCCATTACTGCATTGGTGTGTTCTGCCTCGCTCAGCCAGCCGAGTAGAATAGAAGCTCCTGGGGGCAGGTGTGTGGTTGGTTTGCATTTGAGGTTTCCCCAGTGCCTAGCACTGGTGCACTGAAGGTGCTCATTGTCCAGCAAGTGATTGTGTGATCCCCGATGGAGGTGTTCAGGAGGCAGCTGGTCCAAGAGCTCAGGCAGCATGAGCACCTCTGTGGAGGTGGCTTGGTGTTCCGCGGGACCCAGTCTGGGGAATGCTGCGAGATGCTCTGCTTCATAAGGACGCCCTGCTCTTCCTCTTCTAATGCACAGTTACTGGCATTCCTGGGTGCTTTTATTCAGACCACCTGTGCTCCTCTGTCCTTGGAGACCTGGTCTATGTCCCGCCCTCTCCCCATGGCCTCCCCTGGGCTGTCCTGTGGGCAGGCCTCCCGCTGCTGGGGAGGGCTGTTACCTGTTTCAGAGGCAGCCTCCGTGCTGCCTGCTCCGTCGGAGTGAGGTTCACGTCCCGTGTTGGGGTGTGGAGAGCAGGGAGGGCAGTAACTGGGTGCACACTCGGGCTCATGTTCAGCTTCCAGAGCTGGGTGCAGTTACACGGCTGTGCTCAGATTGTGAAAACCCACCGAGCTACACACTTAGGATTTGTGTGCTTTTTTGGATGCATGTGATCCTTTGGTAAAAAGTTGCCCTTTTATTGGATGAGAGCAAGCAAAGAGCTCGGCTTGCCCGACGCTTCAGCGAGAAGCAGGGAGCAGCGTGTGCATCCTGCCAGCGCTCCTCAGGAGCCCCAGAAGGGAAGAGACATGGCCTCCGACCTCAGGCAGGTGTACCTCACTGGGCCAGGCCAGAGCTTTGTGGGCAGGCACTTCAGTGGGGTGGTGTGAGGCTCAGGGCTTGCCAGGTGAAGGAGGGCATGCAGGGGGAGAGCGTGCGGGAAGGGAATGGTGGCGAGACAGAGGAGGTAAGGTACGGACTTGGCTGAGCCTGGGCCGCGAGAGGAAGTCCCACTGCGTCCTGTGGGCCCAGGGCCCTGGGAAGGCTGCGACAAGGTGGCTGCAAGGTGGCTGCAGGACGAAGAACTGTTGGCAGCCAGGATGGGGAGTAGGGGGAGTGGAGTAGAGGGAGCCTGAGGACGGGGGGAGAGAAGTTGCCTAGCCTGGCCTTCAGGCAGCCTGTCTTCATCCTCACTCTCCCTCCGCCTGCCTCTTTCTCGGGGGTTTCTCCACCCGCCCTCTCTTGCTGTCTCCCCGTCATGTCACCCCCCTTCTTTCTTCACTGTCCCTGGCCCGTCACCACCTTCTGTGTCTTCCCACTGTTCTGCTTGTCCACAGCACACTGCCCCAAAAGCTAATGGCTTCAAACAGTAGCTTATTATCGTTACCCCTCGGATGCCCCTCGGATGCAGGCAGCGTGTGCGTGGACAGCCCCTCTGTGCGCCTGGGGCCTGGGTCCGAGCGGGCCCACGCGTGCCTCCCTCCACCTCCACGTGGCCTCTGCACGGCCGACATCTCTCACTGCTGGGCTCTGATGGGAACCCGGAGACCAGGTTCGGCCCTACCATCGAGTTGCTTCTGCCATGTTTTGTTGGTCAAAAAAGTCACAGACCAGATTCCAGGGGAGGGGACAGACTCGTGTCTCCGTGGGGCCACAATGGGGATGTTGGTGGGGCTGCCTCTCCAGATGCCACAAAGACACAGTCCTGTTCCCTCTGCTTGGCCCCTGCCTCTCCCTCCCCGCCCTGGAGCCCCTTCATCCTCCACGGAATGGGGCGGGGGGCGGGGGGGCCCTAGAGCAATACATCCCAAAGGGAACCCCAGGTCGTGGGATGGAATAGGTGTAATATGTAAAAAAGCATGTTCCGTGGCCAAACGGGTGGATTAAACAAAGCTGACTAAACAGGTGTCCATACTGCCCAGAGGGGAGGGGGTAAGCAGAAATGCCCAGATGCACTGGATTCTGGTACATCTCGCACCCCTCGGAGCAGGGCAGGCGCTCTGTGGCTTTATGTGTGGTCCCTGGGGATCCAGCCCCCCCACGCTCACAGCCCTGCGGGCCCCCACCTGGCTGCCCAGCGGACAGGGGAAACTCAGCTGGGGATCTGCGGCTTGGTGCTGGGAAGTGACTCGGGGTTTTATAGGCTACTCTGATTTTATATTGGTGACTGTTGTCTGGGGGTGGGCCAAGCCTCGGCGACATCTTACCAGCCTGGCCTTCCGCAGGGACTGGTTTGGTAGCATGGTCACTAAGCTTGTAGAGTAAGTTGCACAGCCCCTCCCCCACCCACTGGCTCCCCACTGAGCCTAGTCCCACAGCTGCCATGCGTCCCCCAGACCGCCTCCTCTCTGGCCATCCACTGTCCCAGGGCTGCCTCCCCCGTCACAGTGCTCCGTTCAGTTCCTGACAGCACCTGTCCTCATCTGAAGTAGCCTTCAAAGGCCTTATGGTTCTTGCCCGGCCAGTCCCGTCCCCTGCACAGTCAGCCTAGTGTGCCCTGCTCCCCGGGACTCCTCGGGCCCGGTGTCTGCAGGCCTGATGAGCTGAGCCAGGGTTCCCTCGTGTGCGGCCGAGGAGGGAGCCGTTTGCTGGTTGGACTCTTAGGACGGACGCCTGTTTTCTCTTGAAACGCTGCGGGCGGACAGGTGGCCCTTGCTGCAGGGCTGGGAGCGTGTGGCTGCTCGTGTGCATGTGAGCTCCACGTAAGGGAGAAGTTTGGAGCGGCCAGAGTCGGGCCCAGGGCGGGAGGGGAGACGGGAAGCTCCAGGTCTCTGGAGGCAAGCCGGCAGCAGCTTCAGGTCTCCCCAGCTCCGGAAGCACTGGACGTTATTTTGAGGGCGGGGCTCCCAGTGGTGGGTGAGGACGCAGCGCTAGTAACCACACTCGAGACGGTGGCTGCCCTCCTCCCTCTTCGCCGTCCTCCGTGTCCCCTGGCCTCGCGGCAGCCGAGAACCACTGTTTGACTCAGGAGCTGAGCCGCTGGGCACCTGGTGCCCCCCCACCCGAGGCTGGCTCATCCCTCCGTGAATCGAGCAGATGGGAAGCCCCTGCCCAAAGCTGCTAGTGATGAGAAGGACGGCAGGGCGGTGAGAGGGGTGGAGGCTGAGCCCCCGATCCCTTGACGGGGCGGAGGGAGCAAAGTGAGCCCCTCTGCCCACATGCCCTGAGAGGGTCTGGTGGCTGGCTGGCAGGTGTGTGATGGCCGCGTGACAGCAGGGAGCCCCCGTGCGGATGCGTCTTGGGCACGAGGCATGTAGAGTGACCGCGCTCACCACAGCCGGGAGCACAGAGCTGCACGTCAGCGCCGAGCGTCCACTGGGCGACTGCTTTGGGTCCCGTTGAGGCAGCCCAGGAAGGCAGGGTCTGAGACCGGGGCTGTAACAGGGACCACCAAGAGGCCCAGGGAAAACGGGCAGCGTCGGTCAGTAGGGGGAGGACAGCCAGACCCCAGGCTTGGTGCTCACCAGCACTGCCGGTGACCAGAGGCTGGGACCGAACAGATGGCTCTGTCCTCACGGGCAGAGAAGCGTCCGGCTAAGGGGTGGGCAGCCCTGGACGAACCAGAGCAGGTCAGTGGGTGGCAAACAGGACACTGAAGGGGCTTCCTCTTGTCCTGTGAAAAGGGGACAAGGGACCAGGAGATGTGGAACATGGACGCAGGCTGACTGGGGAGTAGGGCAGGGCAGCCGGCATTGTGCCCACTCGGGGAAGGGAAGCCAACCCAGCAGGGGACGTCACTGCCCAAGGGAACATACTGGAGGGCAGCTTGAGCCAAGAGGCGTCGTCCTGTTGGGTGTCAGGACCCGGGGGGTTGGCTGGGGCCAGGCCAGGTGGGTGGCTCCAGATGGGCCGTTCACAAGCACGGGGGGCTTACAGAAGAGACAGCAGCAGTTAAATGATGCCCTTGTTCTCAGCTGACATTGGTCATGAGGTCACTGAGGGCCAGGCCTGTGCCTGGTGGGCAGGGTCACTGGCCTTCTGGCCCGCCAGTCCCTACTTCCTGCTGCACACACAGAGGCTCTGTCACGGTCAGCCTTGCCCTTGTCCTGTCCTGTCTGAATGAAGAGCAGAGTAGAAGCGAGGGCTCAAGTGCGTGGGGAGGCCCACCGCCCCAACACCACCTTGTCCCTCCCCAGGCCACCCGCCCCCTTGATGGAGCTCCTGGGGGCCGTCACACGCCTCCTCCCCCTGCACCTCTGTCACAGTCCCCCGACAGCAGTAGTGTATCTCGGTGGATTTTATTTCTATAGTTTTTTAAAACATTAACTTATTTTAGAGAGAGAGAAAGGGAGCGTGCAGGGGGTGGGGGGAGCAGAGGGAGAGGGAGAGAGAGTCCTAAGCAGACTCTGCGCTGAGCACGGAGCTCGACGCGGGGCTTGATCTCACGACACCGAGATCACGACCTGAGCCGGAATCAAGAGTCAGATGCTTAAGCAACTGCACCACCCAGGCGTCCCATTTCTATGATTTTTAATTTTTTTAAAGATTTCATTTATCGGGGCGCCTGGGTGGCTCGGTCGTTAAGCGTCTGCGTTCGGCTCAGGTCCTGATCCCAGGACACTGAAGGGACCAGGAGATGTGGAACATCAGGCTCCCTGCTCCGCGGGAAGCCTGTTTCTCCCTCTCCCACTCCCCCTGCTTGTGTTCCTGCTCTCGCTATCTCTGTCAAATAAATAAAATCTTTAAAAAAAAAAAAAAAAAGATTAAAGATTTTATTTATCTATTTGAGAGAGACACTGAGAGAGCAGATGACACGGGGGAGGATCGGAGGGAGAAGCAGACTCCCCGCTGAGCAGGGAGCCCGATGCGGGGCTCGATCCCGGGACCCTGGGATCATTACCTGAGCTGAAGGCAGACGCTTAACCGACTGAGCCACCCAGGCACCCTCTATGATTTTTTAAATTAAACTTTTTATCTTGAAAAAACTTCAGGCCAACAGAAACCCTGCAGGTATATTTCAGTAAAGCCCCATAGACCGTTCGTCCACACCCACCACTGGTAACGCTGTGCCATGTTTGCTCTCTCTGAGCATGGAGCCGTGAGCATGTGGCTGTGTGCTTGCTCCCGTGGGGACCTCAGAGGCCCGGGTCCTGCAGCACGTGTTTCCCCAGAGCCGGCCTTCCCTTTCCCGGTCTCACCTGTCGTCAGGCAGAGACGTGGACAGTGGCCACACCGTGCTTTTCTGTTGCTGCCCTTTGCTGCGACCTGCCTGTCCCAGTGCGGGACCCCGTGTGCACCTCCTGCGTCCTCCTGCCCTCTGGCCCCCGGGACATGCCGCTGCGGACCAGCTGGGCGTGCTTGTGTGGTGGGCAGCCCCCCGTCTGGGTCTGCCTGCCATGGCAGGGATGGCGTCCCGCCCTGTGAGGTCCGCTCTGCCTCCCCCTGCGCTGCCTGTCCTGTGCCAGGCTCCAGGCCTTCTGTCCTTGCTCTCTCCAAAAATAACGTGCCCCACCACCTCCTTCCCTGAGGAAAGTCTCTTCCGGCTTGCAGCCCGCGGGGGTCACGTTGGTCAGCGTCCACTCCAGCCCCAACGACCAGATGCTGTGGGCGCTCGACAGCAGGTGGAACGTGCACGTCCGGGCTGGCATCACCGAAGAGATGCCGGTGGGGATCGCCTGGGAGCACGTGCCAGGTAGGACGCCAGCGCGTCGTGGCTGCCCCCGGACACAGGCACCCGCTCTGTCCAGCAGCCGGTGTGCACAGGGCAGGCCCGGCCTTTGCCCTCGGGGCTTTATGTCCTTTCTGCTGTCCTGCTGAGGCAGGCGAGAGCAAGGGGCTAACTGAATACCCTGTCTGAGGGACCGCTTTGCCCAACTGCTGCCAGGCCCATTCCCTCAGAGTGCCTGTGGGAGGATTGCTTCCAGACTGCCTGGACCCTGGGCCACCACGGGGCCACCCTTGGTCGACAAGACCCAGTGATGGGAGGGAGCAGACTCGGGGAGGGTGGTCTGTCCCATCCCCACCGGGGGCTCAGGACAGACGGACACCGTGTTGGCGTGCAGGCTTGCAGGCCTGCCAGCTCGCACTGAGCACCAGGACCGTGTGGGCCCGCTGCCCCAATGGTGATCTTGCCCGACGGTACGGCGTCACCGACAAGAACCCCGCAGGAGACTACTGGAAGAAAATTCCCGGCAATGTGACATGTTTCACAGGCAAGTTCTAGGCTCCACGGGGCTCAGGGCTGCGCGGCTCTCCTCGGGTTCGGGGCTCGCTCTCCCGAGAGCCGAGGGTCACACCTGAGGGAGGGCACCTAGCACCCTGCTGGCCAGAGTGGCCCGGGAGGACAGGGCGCGGGGCCACCCACTTTAGAGCTGAGGAGATTGAGGCCCAGATTGGGGGTGGCATGTCCGGGGCCCACAGCTAGAAAGTGTCACGTCGGGATGTGGAGCCGGCCCGACTCCCCCCGCGCCTGCCGCCCAGGCTGGGTGACTCATGAGCGTGCGGCTGCCTCTCATCCCTGCAGTGACCTCGTCAGATGAGCTGTGGGCAGTGGGCCCCCCCGGCTACCTCCTCCAGCGGCTGACGAGGACGTTCAGCCACTCGCATGGTGCCCCGAGCAGCCACGCCCCCACCCCCCACCCCGAGGACCTGGAGGACGAGTGGGAGGTCATCTGAAGGAGCCTCGGGCAGGGCCGCTCAGGAGGGAGGAGACCGAGACGGGTGGCGGACACGGTGGTTTCGGAGTCGCTCGCTCTCGGCCGCGCCTCATCAGCTCTTGTCCAGACATGTCGGGCCGGCTTGGACAGCCCGCACTTGCTTTCATCCATGTTTGTCTCCGTCTTGTTCCAGAACCCACAGCCTCGGCCGAGCGACCTGGAGCCGTCGCCGGAGCCGCGGTGCCTCTGAGCTCTTGCCAGGGCCGCCTCCCCCCCGGCTCTCCAGGCCCGCAGAGGGACGAGCGGGGAGCCGCAGGTCAGCGCGCTCCCACCCATGAGGGGGTCCGCGCCGGCTTCGCGGTCACCACAGGGACCCAAGTTCTAGCACATTCCATGCTGGCCACCCCGGCGGGGACACCAAGGCTGCGTCTGCGAGGTGGGGTGCTGGTCTGTGCCAGGATGCAGCGCGCGCGCACACACACACACACACACACACACACACACACACACACACCCACCCGGGCGCGCACACACCACCCACGCCCTCCGGGCCCACTCAGGGCACGGCACGCTCGCCTCCTGGAGGACACACGTTACCCAAAACAATAAAGGCATAGAAAAGGTGCACGTGTTTCCAAGGCAGCTGTGGCCCCGGGAGGTGTGGCCGGACGTGGGGGAGCTCGGCCACGGGAGCTCACTGAGCACGGTCTTTGGGGTGATGTCTAGTGCTGCTGGTGGACCTCATAACGGCCAGAAGCGTCCTCGCAGGATGAGTCTACTAATTATTGCCTTTTTTGTTTGTTGTATTACAAACCTGCATAAGATACCTCATTTGAAATCAACTCTTATAAATTTAGAGGAGAAATGTATTTTCTGAAACCAGTGGAAGGCCTTTGGTTCCTTCGCGTGGTTTGCCCGGAGCCTGCACTGTCCTCAGCTGCACCCTTGCTGCGCGTGGGCTCCCCCCGCGGGGCCGTCGTGGGACCTGCCGGCTGGGTCCGCGCGGCCGCCGGCCCTGTGGGCGGGCCCGGGGTGGGCGCCCCCGCGAGGTTCAGCCTGTGCCCGCTGTGGCCACGCCAGACGTCAGTCCTGGGGGTCCTCGCTGGGCCTCTGGGCCGTAGGCTCGGCAGCCCCGAGCCCAGCGCCCCTCCGTCCCGGAGGCAGCTCCCAAACGGGACCCCAGCCTCGCTGCTCTCGTTAGGCTGCCTTTGGCCCGGGGCCCCATTACTCGCTGTTTTCCACTAAGTAAATGTGTCCGGGAGCCCCCGGGCCACAGGCGAAGAGCGATAAAATGTGTTCTCTGATGGGACCCAGCCAGCCGCGAAGATGGAGGCGTTCCAGGTCTAAATGAGGACAAGAAGCTGAAATCCCAGATCCTTCTTCACACTCCACTTGTGTAGAATCCTTGTTTTAGAAGTTTGGTGGCGGCAGAGGCCGGCCGAGGCCGGCTGCGGCCCCTCCTCTGTATGTCGTGCCTTGCCCGGCCCCCCTCACACGGCACAGCTCGCCTCAACCCACGGGACTTTAGTGCAATTAAACCCAAGTCTAGTTTGATACTTTTAAACTACTTTTAGCTTCAGTGCTTTGTACGGTTTTTCTTTCTGGTTTTAATTTTTAGTTGTGCTTTGAGACAGTGCAATAAACTAGACTTTTTCCAAACCTGGTCGAGTCTGGTGTTTGGGCTGTGAGAAGGGGCCCCCGGCGGGCACTCACAAGGGTGGCGTGCCCACCTGTGCTGGAAGAATCTGCCGCTGGCTGGCCAGCCCAGCCCCGTTGACAGGACAGTGTGGTGGACGTGATGTTTAAATGTGCACCAGCGTCCCCAGGGCGGCTGTCCCGAGGGAACGGTCCCTCCAGAGGTGGACGTGCCCCCGGTAGCCGCTGGGAAGGACACCGTCAGCTGAGGCAGAGCGCAGGGCTGCAGTGGGCAGGCTTCGGACGGGTTCAAGCCCCTGGGTCGAAGGCTCCATCCAAGAAACAGAACTGAAGGTCAGCAGCACCCTACTGGAAGCCAACATGCGGGAAGGGATCCCATTCATAGCCGCAGGACACATCGTGTGCCACGGGAGACCTGAACGAGGAATGTTCGACTCCTGTCAGGGAACGTCACACTCCGTAGAAGACATCGAAGAAAGCTTGAATCAAGAAGACATGTCCGATGTCCTTGATGAAAGATGGACACTGTGTAGACATCCATCCTTTGCAAAGGGTTTAACTCAGTTTGCCAGAACCCTCACTGGGGGGCGCCTGGGGGGCTCAGTCGGTGAAGCGTCCGCCTTCGGCTCAGGTCATGGTCCCTGCGTCCTGGGATCGAGTCCCACATCGGGCTCTCTGCTCGGCGGGGAGTCTCTCCCTCCCCCTACTCTTGTACTCTCGCTTGCTCATTCTCTCTCTCTCTCTTTCTCTCCCTCCCTCTCAAATAAATCTTAGAAAAGAACCCTCACTGGGATGGTTTGTCAGGGGAGGCAGGGAAGAAGTCCCAGAATGACGTTTGTGCCCCCGACTGCCAGACGTGTGCCTGAGGCTCCTGCACAGCTCCATGTACCCGTAGGGCCCCTGCGGGGGCTCGGTGACACAGAGAGGTTCGGTAACTTGCTGGAGGTCACACAGGGGCCACTGGGATTGGAGCCCAGCTCTGGGGAACTCCAGACCAGCGCCGTGTGATGCCACCTCACTGTCCAGGGAAGAAACAGGTGGGAATTACCAAGAGTGCTGACAGCAGCGGGCGAGTTAAGTATGGCGTGGGAGGGAGGGCCAGGGACGGCAGGTGGCCCGACCGGACCCGCAGGGAGCTGGCACGATGGCACATCGTAGGGGAGGGAACAGGCGGCTGAGGTCCCGACTGATGTGCCCCACCCCTTCATTATGTGGACCAAATATCAAATGGGTTAAAATTTTTAAACCAGGGGCGCCTGGGTGGCTCAGCTAAGCGTCCGACTCTTGATCTCAGCTCAGATCTTGATCTCAGGGTCATGAGTTCAAGCCCCATGTTGGGCTCCATGCTGGGCGTGGAGCCTACTTAAAAAAAAATCTTGGGGCGCCTGGGTGGCTCAGTTGTTAAGCGACTGCCTTCAGCTCAGGTCATGATCCTGGAGTCCCGGGATCAGGTCCCGCATCAGGCTCCCTGCTCAGTGGGGAGCCTGCTTTTCCCTCTGACCCTCCCCGCTCTCATGCTCTCTCTCTCTCAAATAAATAAATAAAAATCTTTAAAAAAAAAATCTTAAAACTAGGGGGAATAGTATCTGATTTCTGGATGGCAAGGGCTTTCTAGACTCAAAAGCGATGGAAAAAGCCACACAGGAAATTAAGTATATAGATTTGATTTTCTCAAAATATTAAAATGCTATAAATTTAAAACCCCAATTAAAGGGGGGAATTGCGGCATCACGGATGGTGAATATATACCTTAAAAACATGTACACACCAGTCGGAGGAACACCCAAGGCCCTCGTCCGGACACCGATGAAAGGGTGTCACTTGGCAAACGCCTGGCGCCCAGGTGGGGCGTGGACAGAGCAAGGAGAGCGGCCTTAAAACCTGCAGACCCACCAAGTCCACTCTGGGACCTGTCCCCACGAACAAATCCTAAGTTGCGGGGAGACGTATGGGGCAGGCCTGTCTGTGACCCCGGCCTCTAGGAGCCGCCTGACGGGGTCGGGGACCACTGTCACAGAGCGGGGGCCTGGGGGAAACGGGCCACGACCTGACTGCATCCACGCGCACCGTCGGCTGTGCGTAAGGACGTGGTTTGGCGGAAGACCGTACAGAGGGCGAGAGAGAGGGAGACAGGGAGACGGGAGGGAGAGAGGGGACGGGAACCATCTAAGGCACGTGCGCTCGTACCCGTCTAACTTCCGGTGGGTTTGCATGAGGGCACCGGGGGGCCGAAGGAACGAGTTCCCTACACAGCTGGTCACGGTGGTTGCCTGTGGTCTAGACCTTTTTGTACCTTTTGAATTTCGAGCCATGTAAATGTATTATTTATTTCAAAATAAATAAAATTGACATTTTAAACACAGTGCTAACGTTGACTCCTTATGCCATCAACAGCGGTGAGTCAAGTATCACAAAGTAAACACCAAAGACTTCTGAGAAACCTATTTACAAAGCATTTTACAGTATAGGAAAATGCTTATAGTAAGTTTAAAAATACTCAAGTATTTAAGTGATCTCATGTCATGTATGTAAAGAATATGCATGGAAGAATGTTACATTTATAGATGTGCATGGAAAAAACTGGAAGAAAATACACCCAGATGCTAGCTGTGGTTGTCTGGTTGGTGGGGTGGCGGCAGGTAGTTGGCCCCTTTATTTGGCAGCCACATGGGGAGGGGTGGGGGGGACAGGATGACGTTTCCACGCGGAAGCCCAGCTACGCCCTGCCCTGGTTTTCCCTGCGGTTCCGGTGTTCCACCTGGAGCGTGAATTCTAGAAGCAGAAATTCTTTTTACAAATCACTGAAGACCGAAATCTCTTATCTTGACTGGGGTGGTGGTTACATGTGTGTAGACATTTGTCAGAACTCCTCAGACGACACGTATAAGGTCTGTGCATCTCAGGGCGCCTGGCTGGCTCAGTGGGGAGAGCGTGTGATTCTTGATCTTGGGGTCATGAGTTCAAGCCCCACACTGGGTGTAAAGCCTATTTTTAAAAATTAAAAAAAAAGGCCTCTTTCCATCTTTAAAAATATATAAAGTCTGTGCATCTATCATAGGTCAGTCATGCCTCCGTTTTAAATGCAGCCGGACTGAACCACAGGGGAGCCCGCCCCCTGAACAGGCACGGCCTTCCCCCGACCGCCCCGGCCGCCCTCCTTGCCGGCTCCCAGGAAGCATCCTTGTTCTGAACAGGACTGGCAGTAAGTAATTCAGGAAACTGCTCTCAGTCCAGGAGCTTGAGGCTGGTGAAGCAATCGGGAGGAAGGGAAATCAGAGTAATTTGCATCGAGGTGGCATCCGGCTGAAGTCCGTGCGGGGCCCTTAGCCCCTGCCCTCACGGCCACCTCCCCCAGGCCGTCCCGACGGCACGGGCAGTCCTGTGGTGTCCCTTCTGGGTTCCCGGCCCGAGATCACGGCCCCCTCTGTGGAGGAGCGGCCCAGCCTCCCCTGTCCTCCCCAGCAGGCATGTGGGGTGATGAGATTCTGGCCGCTGAGCTCTAACAGGCTGGGATTCACCGGGCTGCTGGGTGGGCTGCAGTCAGGTTTTCCTTAGAAAGACTGGAATGAGTGAACCGAACACCTGAACCAACGTGCTTCGCTCCAGAGAAAAGGGGGCCTCGTTCCAGGCAGAGAGCAGTTGCCTCTGAGAAGCCAGCGAGGCCACCTGCCAACGACCAAGAGCTGAGTCCTGGCTGCCCTTTCTGGGGCTGCAGGGCCCCAGGGCCTGATAACCCAAACGCTAGGTACTTCCTGCCCAGCCTCCTGCCCTTCCTCTGGCCAGCAGTGGCCACCAGATAACCCCGAGGCTCCACTTATCACCCTGCACCATTTCCCTAGGTCCTCTGCACTCAGAGGCCTGCAGTGCCCTGAGCCAGGCGTCCCCCGTGAGTCTCAGTGGCAGCTGTGCCAGGAATCGGGCCCCACTCCGCTGCCATTGGGCAGAGAGGCCGGCCTGACCTTGCTTTCCTCAGCCCTCGGAGCAGCTCCAAGCAGTGTGAACTCCATTACCCTCCCGGCCCCCGGCCCACCCACCCACCCACAGCAAGGAGGACATCAGGGGCCAGTGCCCCGGGATACCTTCCTCCTGCGCTCTCAGCCCTCCAAGGCCTAGGGGCCCCAAAGTCAGCCAGCAAATGATGGAGCAGTCCCCGCAGCTTCTGCTTCCTAGTCACCCTCCCACCAAACCACCCCGCTTGGGCCCCAGAACTTCCCTGAACGTGCTCAGGCTGGGCCCCCAGGCTGCGGTGCTCAGAATGATCCAGCTCAGGTCCTGCCTCCTGCTTGCCTGACAATGGGTTCTGTGGGGTGCCCCTTCCATGGCCTCCCAGGGAGCCCCAAGGCAGGGCAGCTGCACCTCTGCATCACCCCAGTCCCAGCCCAGGGGCCTCAAAGGGGTTAGCTGTAGGTGTAGAGTGGAAGGGAAGAGGGGCCCAGGGGGGTTGATCCACCGAGGACAGAGCTGGGCCTGGGGAGACATGACGGGACGTCTGTAGGCCCGGGCTCCCTGTTGGGCTTTCTAGGCAGAGGCTGCTGGTGGCTCCAGGCACCAAGGGTTCCCCAACGCCTCCACAGGCCCACGACCCCCAAGCCACCTGCTACTCTGAGCTACTCTGTCTCCACCTTCATCCACCCCCAAAGGCAACCAGCCCTCCCCCCGACAATGGCATCGCTGACATGAAGACCTGGGACTGCCTAAAGGAACCAGACGCTCCTGATCCCCAAGTTTTGAGCTGGGAGAGAGGTTAGCATCCATTGCCCCCAAGTGTCCACGTTCAGAGAAGCTACTTAACTGGCCCACAGGACACATAGCAGAAGGGAGGAGCCCTCACTCCCACCTGCAGTCTAGGATCAGCCCCTGGCTGTGCACCCCTCCATTCTCCCCTCCTCCCACCATCGGGCAGACCTTTAGCCTTCTGCTTCTGGCAGCACATCGTGGCCCTCCAGCCCCGGCCGGCGCAGGTTGAATTTCATAGCCCAGTGGAATTCCCTGGGCAGGGCCGCCTGGCCATCCTCCCTGGCCTCAAGGCTCCTCAGGGCACGGACCCAGCTGTTCAGCCAGTCCCTTCGCCCTGAAGGGCAGTGGTACATCTGTTAACAGGTCATCTTCAGAACCTTCCGGCAGAAGCCAGCTCCACGGGCTGGGCCAGGAGCCCGTGCCCACCAGGTGCTCCAGCCTCCCGGTCGTACCCACAGACTCCACCTGACAACCGCTGGGGGCTGGGCCGGGGGTACACGGGAGCCCACACTAGGGCTGGACGGTGGTCAGGACACCTAATCCCACCTGACAGGGTGGAGCAAGGGGCCGGGGGTTTCACAGCAGAGACGAGAAGCAGGAGCCCCAGGACTAGGTGCCTGCTACTCGTCAGGAAAGAGCAAAAGGAGGGACAGGGACAAGCCAAGCCCAAGCTGGGCTACACCGGTATTGGCGGGGGGGTCACAAGGACACCCGCGGAGGGGCAGGGGGCACCAGCACAGCAGGCCTTCCCGCCCTCCTCGGCCCCCACGGCGGTCTGCGAGGGCCCCACGTGCCTACCGCAAGGAGGAACTCCTCCTAGGGTTTCACAGGACCTGCTCTCTCGGCCTCTGCACACGCTGTGCCCGCGCTTAGACCCGTCAGTCCACACCCCCTGCCCCTGCCCAATTCCTGTGCTCAGCTCAGCGGTCACTCCCTCTGGGACACTTAGTCCTGGAGACTCTAGATCAAGATGGGAGGCTGGCCCTCACCGACCTCGGTGGCTGGGAAGCTAGTGGAGCGTAGGGCCTGACTCTACAGGGTCGCACGACCCCTAAACCTTGCACAAAGGGGAGGGAAGTGGGAGCGGAGCTCAGCCAGACCCAGGAAACCTGCAGCTGGGGCCACCTCCCCAGCCTGGCCCAGCCCGCAACGCGCGCAACATACGGAGCGGACTCTCCTGTACAGAGATCAATATATGTAAAGTGCCGGGTACAACGCTCTGAAAAATAGATTTTCCAAAAATCCTGCGCCCAGGGGGACGCCCCCCCCCGCCCCCAGGGTCTAGCCCTTGCCCGTGAGGTCCAGCGGCTGCAGGAAGGGCGGCAGCGGCAGCTCGTCCAGGGCCTCGGGGAAGCGTCCGGGCGAGATGGCGGTGACCAGCACCTGCATGGCGCGCACGAAGAGCGACGGCGGCGCCAGGCCCGCCAGCCACTGGAACTTGTCCTCGCCCAGCAGCCGCTGCCAGCGCGCCCGGTCGCCCAGCAGCTCTCGGCGGGCGGGACCGGCGGCGCCGGCGGGCGCGTACAGCGCCAGCAGGTCGAGCAGCAGCAGGCGGCGCGGGCGCGGCTCCCCGGGCGCGGCGGGCGTCCCGGCGGCGGCGCTGGCGGCCCCGGCGTCGCGGCCCAGCTGGCGCAGCAGCAGCTCCAGCGGCGTCAGGCCGCCGCCGTCGCGCAGGCCGGGCGACGCGCCGTGGCCGAGCAGCAGGAAGAGGCACTCGGGGCGCGCCAGCTCGCAGGCCACGTGCAGCGCCGTGCCGCCGCCCTCCACGCGGCTGCAGCCGCGCCGGTCGAGCACGCGCGCGCGCTCCTCGGCCGGGAAGTCGCGCACGGTGCGCAGGATGCGGCGCAGGATGCCCACGCGGTTGTAGCGCACGGCCAGCGCCACGTGCGGCCCGGGCGCGGCGCAGCAGCGGAAGCCGGCGCTGGGCGGCGCGAGCGCGCGGCGCGGGAACGTGGCCAGCAGGTAGTGCGCGTACGCCTGGTGGTCGTGCACGAGCGCGTAGAGCAGCGCCTCGGAGGGCGAGTAGGCGGCGGCGCGGCCGCGCTCGTCCCAGTGGAAGGCCTCGCTGGCGCGCATGTCCTCGAGCAGCCACACGGGCAGCAGGTCGCGAACGGCCTGGTAGAAGGCGAACGACGACTTGCGACACTGCTTCTGCGCCTGGGAGCGCGCCGCGCCCGCGCCCTCGGGCCCGCCGTCCGCGCCGCCCCCGGGCCGCCTTGCATCCCAAGGCATGCTGGTGGCGGCGGGGCACCTCCGGGCCTCACGGCATGGGCCTGGCGGCTGGCCACCTGCGGGGAGGAGATCGCGGTGAGGCTCGGGCGAGGCTCCCACAGCCCACCCGCCAGGGAGCTCCAGCTGCTCTCCACAGCTCCCTTCTCTCCTAGGCCCTGAACCACCTCCCACATCCTTGATCGAGCTGCACCTGATCTCCCAACCTTTTTGTGTCTTGTTCTCTGGCACCTCTGCTAGAGATGCCCTTCCCTGCCCCCTACCTCCACAGCCCCACCCACACTCAAGGCCACCCTGAAAGCCGACCTCCCCCCTTCCTCCAGCCCAGGGACCCGGTGACCTGGCCGACTAGGTACTTCCAACCCCAAACAGAAAAGACGGGGGGGGGGGGGGGCAGTGGTAAAATGTTGTAATCCACATCTTCAGCAGGGCCAAGCCCCTCCTAACCATGACCCTATTCCTCTGACCCCTGACCACAGATAGGGGCCCCTAGAGCCTCCCCCCCATCCATGCCAGGCAGGGTCAGAGTTCCAGACCTACCTGGTTCCTGGACTGCGATCACAGGCGATCACAGGCGATCACAGGACGTGAGTGTTACCAGTTTCCTTCTCTGAGCCTCAACTTCCTCATCTGTAAGAAAGGGGATGGGAGGAATGCACGCTGAGCCCCAGCAGGGTGAGATGGGGTGGATGATGTTTGCTGGATATCAGCAACCCTGGCTTCCAGCAACCTAGAAACGTGAGCTCAACTCTTCACAGCAAATCCCCTCCAGGCCTGCTACTTCTCTTGATCTTCCCAACTACTAGATGAAGCAGGTCCTGTCATCCCATTTTCCAGCAAGGGGCAAGCTTGTCCAAGGTCAGTCAGCAGGTCATGGTACAGCCAGGCCTACAACCCAGATTTCGTCCCTCCCATTTTGGGCTCATTCCAGAAGTGGGGGGATCCCCAACCCACAGGGAGCCCAGCTTGACCTTGCCCTCTGAGCCCCAGCCCCAACCTGAGCCCTGGCCTCTGACCCCTGACCCTGGTTCAAGCTCCCCACTGCTTTCCCTCAAGGGTAAGCCCTTGGTCACAGGGGGCTGGGTCAGCGGACAGGCCGCGTCCACACACACTGGGTAACTAAGTTACAGAGACGGGCACGGTGGGGGTGGGCTGCAGCCACAGCGCTCTTCCGGGGGGCACCATGACCGGAAAAACCCCCAAGCCTGGGACTCTGCGCCCCAGGTGTATGTACCCCGTGTCGATACCCGTGGGGCGCCAGGCGGGTTACGTAAAGTTGGGCCGCCCCACGTCACTGGGCAGCGAGTCACGGCCGCGGCTCCGTGAATGGGGGGTTGGGCCACCGAGGGCTGGGTCGTGTGCCCGGGGCCAGCTCCTCCCCGTCCCCTCCCGGCGGCCGCGGGTCGCGGGGGGCTAGGCCAGGGTGTTTGCCGACCGGTGGCCAGTGCAGTGAGGGCTGCACCTGCGTGTGCATGTGTCCAGGGGACACGAGGGGGCGGTGGCCAGGGGAGACCGCCCGGGGCGGGGGCTGCGCGCCGAGCGGGCCGGGGGAAGGGGGGACTCACCGTGGGGAGCGGCGGGGCCGGGGACCTGACGTCCCAGTCCCCGCTGAGGGCCGGAGCGCGCACTGCTCCCCCGCGGGTAGGCGCGCAGGCGAAGGTCCCAAGACGGGCGGGAGGAAGGGAGCCGCCGCCGCCCGCGCCCGCCGCAGCCGCGGTCTGAGCCGCCGCGGCCCGATAGCTGGGCGGCAGCGCCGGCGACGGGCGGGCTGGCGGGCGGCGGGCGGCGGGCGGCGCAGTGCGGCCCCGGCCCGGCAGGACCGCGGGACCGTCCGCCGCCGCCATTGGCCCGCACTGCTGGACCTCGTCGCCGCTCATTGGTCGCTACGCTGCACCATTGTTACGTCACCAGCCTGTGGGCGGGGCGCCCGGCAGGACCCGCGGAAAAGTTGGGAGAAACTTGAGGGCGCGCGGACGCGGGCGGACACGGGGCGGGGCTCCTGGAAACCCGAGCCTGTGGCGAGGAACCGCTCCCGGCGGCCGGGGCCCGGGAGGACGACTGGGGCCCGCTCTCGATGCGAGTCTGGGCGCGCGCGTAGGCGCCCCGGCTCCACGGACAGTGCCGTCCTCGTCACCCGGGAGTGGTATTCCACCTCCCCTTTGCACTGACCCTCTATGAGCTTGAGGGAGACCTCCGGGACTGTTTTCCCGGCTCTACATGGAGGGGTCAAGAGGCAGAGCTGTGACCCCTAAGGGCCCCAGAACTGCCTTCTGCCCGGCCAGGGTCGGGGCATCGGGAGCCCCGGCTCTAGGCCGACGTTCCCAGGGAACCGGTGAATGGATGCCGACAGCTATTCATGAGCGCGCTCTGTGTGCCAGTCCCCGTGCCAAACATAACTGATTTCTCTTCATTTTCACAACTGGCTGTGGTGGGACTTATGACCCCCAATTCACAGGCCAGGAGATTGAGGCTCACGGGGAGGTGGCCTCCAAGTGAGGAGCAGCCAGCAGGGAAACCAGGTGCTTCCCCTACTTTTCTTCAGACATTTGTGGGGGATTGGGCCCCGCTACCCCAGCCTCTTCACAAAGGGTCCAAGGTTTGGGGTGCCACACAGGCAGGCGCCCAAGGTCACGCTGATACCTCACCACATACCGCACCGGAAGCCCTGCCCCACCTAGGCGGGCTGTGGTCTCATAGACCTGCACTGAAGCTCTCAGGGGGTCCGTGGCCACCACCAGGTTTAAAGAAACTAGGTCATTGGCCCCAGGGATCTGGGATCCACCTGCCTCACCTCAGCTCTCCCCTGCTGACCTCTCTGGGCCGCAGTTTCCCTGCATTTTGTCCTAGCTTTCCCATTCTGGCATCTCTGAGTATGACTGGGGGCGGGAACTGAATGGAGATCCTGGGGTTGACGACTGGCCTTTTGGAGCCCCCAGACCCTGGGAGACATCCTAGGGATGTGGTGCCTCAGGTCACCTACCTGGGGCTCAAGGCTCGAGCCTCCTTGCTTCCTTGTCCTCATTCTTCCAGGGCTAGAGTTCCATCTCCATGACTACCGATGGACTGAGGATGTGAGGGCAGCGTGTGTGGGTGCCAGGGTGTGCAGCTGGCCTCAGGGCAGGTCTCTCTCCACCTCTCCATGCCCCTCGCCTCACCCTTCAAGTTGCCCTCCTCACTGGGATTCCTAAAGGCATCTTTCTAAAAGTCCCTCTGATCTCATTTCTCTACCACGTAGAAGCTTCCTGTGCCCATGCGTTAACCAGAAAGACCAGGTGGGGCCTGGGAGCCACAGCTGGAGCAAAGGTCTGGGAGCGGCAGAGGGAGGCTGCAAAGGTCCACCGGGAGGGGCCGGGCCTTGGGTGCTGGGGCAAGGAGCTCGGGTTTGTCCTGAGGATCTGGAAGTGAAGGCGGAAGGGGTTTGGAAGTCAGTTGGTTAGTGAAATATTTCAGGCATACAAAAATAATCATAATGAATGCCTGGGAGCCATGGTCCAGTTTAAGAGGTAACAGATGGATAAGCCTGAAGGCCTGCGTGACCATCCTACCCCCAGCCCAGCCCTGGGTCTCTCCCACGGTGGTGGCTAACGTAAGGCTGGCTGCCACGGCACCGGTCAGCCCTCTCTACCAGCGGCTTGCTCTCTTCTCCCAACGTTCCTTTTAGACTCATCCTCAGGGGGAGGGGGACATGCCGCTCTGGGTGGCTCTGGGTCGCTGAGGCATTTTCTGCTGGGGGGAGCTGTCCCCTGTGCCTGGGCACATGTGTGGTCTCCCAGCAGTGCTAGCTGTGAACGTCCTGCCTGTGCCTACCTGGGGGCCATGCTGGGGCCCAGACCCAGGGAGGAAGTGCCGAGGTAGGGTGTGACCCTCCACAGACCCTTCTTATGCCAGACTGCTTCAGGAACAGCGTGAACAGGGTGCAAAGGGGCAGCTTCCCTCAGGAAGGGAAGGATGGCCTCAAAGGGGGTGAAGGGTGGCAGGGGCAGAAGGGAGTGGGTGGACGATGGAGAGACTGAGGAGACCTGGGGTGGGGGGACTGCCTTCTTGGTATGGGGTTTGACTTTTTTGTTTTTTTTTTTTTAAAGATTTTTTATTTATTTATCTGAGAGAGAGAATGGGAGACAGAGAGCATGAGAGGGGGAGGATCAGAGGGAGAAGCAGACTCCCCGCTGAGCAGGGAGTCCGATGCAGGACTCGATCCCGGGACTCCAGGATCATGACCTGAGCCGAAGGCAGTTGCTTAACCAACTGAGCCACCCAGGCGCCCTGGGGTTTGACTTTTGACCCTTTTGTGTTCCCTCTGGAACCCAACCCCCAACCTACTCTGCTCTCCCGGGAGAGCTTGTCCCATAGGGCATCTGGGTGTGCCCAGGCAGGGAAGTAGAGTCAGTGAGGGCCTTGGAGCCCAGTTCAGGGTGTGTGCTACAGGTAGAGGGAGGAGGGCAGGGAGCTTCCTGGGGGAGGAGGCTGGTGCCAAACATGCTGGGTTCTAATCAGCTACTCACCAGCTGTGGGGACTTAGGCTGAGTAATTCCACCTCTTATCTGTGAAATGAATCAGGTGGATTTTCAGATCTCAAAAGGAAGGGCAGGATTGGGCAAGGCCAGTATGTGAAATGGCCAGGACCAGGAAAGAGGATGGGGACCTCCTACCCCCTGCCCCCACCTCACCTGGGTCCTGGACTTCACCTGGCTGTGCTGGGCCACAGCCCACCTGGCCTCCAAGGGCCCGTTCCATGGGTGCTCTCTCCTGCCCCTCCAGCTTCTCCCCTTGGATGGCTGGGCTTGTCCCCACTTGTACTTGAGGGTTCAAGCTCTCCCACAGAACTCTCCATGCCATCCAACCGGTCTTTCAAGGCTTGCTTGAGATGCCAATATGGACCAAAGATAGGATAAAACCAAGGGAAGACAAGTGATATCCTGGGAACCAAAGAGTCCAACATGCGTAGTGAAAGACTGACACTCAGAAGGTGTAAACATCTCCGGCAATCCAGTGAGAAAGACTAACCCAGGAGGAAAATGGGCGAGGGACATGAATAGGCAATTCACAAAGCGGCCAATAAACACATGAAGGTCTTTAGCTTTGTAAGAAATCAGCAAACATATAGCAGGGTGAAGAATCAGGCCCTCGCTCTCAGGCAGAGGAGGGGAAGGCACCTCCGAGGGCCCCCCAGCAGGGGAGATGCACTTGGGTCCAGCAATGGGAGGGGTAGGCATCTCATCCCAGATAAGTACTGGCCCACATGCCAACAAGTTCCACGTGGTTTCTGTTCACTTGCTTACTCCTTTCAAGTTTTATGAAAGAATTTAGACTGAATGTCATATCTTATGTCTAACTACTTCAGAGTTAAACCTTTGAGAAGAATTCAGGTGACTACAGGCAAGAAGGAAGTAGTGTGCCTGCTGCGTTTTTAACAGTGACAACCTGGAAACCACCTAGGTGACCATCCAAAGATGAATGGCTAAAATAATCAGGATTCACCCTTCCCAGCTCTGGTTTTTGCCACACAGCAGCCACTCCCTGTGCCCCTGCTGGGTTTGAGGAGGCTGTGGGAGCCTGAAGCCTAGGGACCAACTCCCTCATGCCCGAGACTGCGCTCTCCTGCCCCCCGCAGCCCCCCCTCCCGTGAGACAGTTCCCATGCATCCCTGGGCCCCTGTAGGATCTCTGGTCCGGCCGTGCTGCATCTCGGGCTTTCTCATTAAATGAGCTGGTGAATTCTCGTTTGGCCGGAGGCCAGTCGGAGGCAGGGCCCATCCCTTGAGAAAGTCCCGACTCTTGAGAGTCTTTACCTGGGACAGTGCCTGTGGTCCCGGCATAACTGTAATGACTGATGCACATACCAGTGTTATGGGGCCACCGGCAAGAACACAGAGCCTGAGCTCCTCGTCTGTCAAGTGGAGAGAGGAATGCCCTCAGCCACAGACAGCCGTCCTGAGGGAACCCGAGCTCTCACAGGGCACAGCTCTGCGTGGCACAGAGCTAGCCCCAACAACTGAGCTGCCAGGATTCGTTTTTAAATATTCCAACATAAAACTGTGGAAAGAAAGAGCATACATATTGTTTGAAAAATGCTGGAAGCCACACACTGATCTCTCACCAGCAGTGCCTCCTGGGGAGAGAATCAGCAAAAAGGAGAAAGGGACCCTTTTCGTTTTTATTCTCTGTACTTCTTTGTGGTTTGAATCTTTCGCAAGGGGTACATACTCAGATATTACTTGTGTAGTTAAGGTACGCTTTTTTTTTTTTTTTAAGTAATCTCTGCCCCCAACATGGGGCTTGAACTCATGACCCTGAGGTCAAGAGTTACATGCTTGACTGACTAAGCCAGCCAGGCGCCCCAAGGTAAGTTTTTAAAGAGGCAGTTTCCATTGGCCGAATGCTGTCTCATGGCCGTTACGTCACTGCCTTGCCCAATAAGGTAGATTGGATTGTCAGCCCACTTCACAGGTAGGGAAAATGAGGCTCAAGGGATAGGGCTTTGCTCACAGAGGTGGAACCAATAAGCTTCATCTCGTCCCAAGAAGGGAAGGCTTTGGTTTCGTGAGTTCCAAGCCCCCCTGGGGTTTCAGACTCCTTTGTGAGAGCTGATGAAAGCTGAGGCCCCTCCTCCTGGAAGTCTCTCCCACTCACAGAAGGGAGGCCTCCCACGCAGGCTGGGGTAGTGGGTCAGGGCCCCTCCCTCCCTGGCCAGGGGAGTCGGGCAGTCAGCCAGCACTTCTAAGCAGCTTCACTCATTACCCAAAAACGGGCGCTTGGAGCGTGTTCTGAGCACCAGAGGTGAGTGGGCAAGAGAGGCTTCCAGGAGGAGGAGGTTACCTGAGATGAGGAGGAGTCACATGCAGCCCGTGTCATCATCATGTCCTGTGGGCTCCGTGTCCAAACACTCTGACCCCACCAGTCTGCACTGCTCCACCCCACCTCCCAGGTCCAGGCTGCCCCCCACTCCCGTGGCTCCATTCTCAGCCCCAGCCTCCTCCAGCCTGAGAGGGATCCTGTCAAAGCCATGTCAGCTGGGGCCCTCTTCGGCTCAGAGCCTCTTGGCTTAAAGATGCTGCCCATCTCCGACTAAAACCCCTGTTCTGCCTCAAGGCCGGACCCCCTCACATTCCACTGGGAACCTTGGCCGTCCTTGCTCAGGTCCCTGGGGCCTAGCTCATGCGGTTCCCACGGGCCTGGACAGCTGGTACCCAGAGGTCTGCACATCCTCATTTCAGGTGTCACCTGACTGAAGGAGCTCCCCCAGCCTCTCTGGGTCCCCACCACACTGTCCTGCACTCCTGGGGGTTCTTCTCTGTCAGACCACAGGGAGGGGCCGTAGGCGCCCCATAAATGCTGATGACTAAGTGGAGAAGGAGGTGGGTGGGTGGGTGGGTGGGGTCAGGGCGCCCCAGTGTGGGGGAAGCAGGCAGGGCTGGGAGCCTAGCAGGCCTGGTTGGCTGTGGGTAGTGTGGGCAGGTCCTGATGCCTGAGGCGCCCTGGAGGGCTGGGAGCAGGAAGTACATGATTCATCCAGGCTGCACCAGAGTCCCTGCCGCTAGGAAACCCTAAGCACAGCCCGAGCTTGCAGCAGAGGCCCAGCCCAAGTGCAGACTGAAGGACACAGAGCTGACTCCTCAGGTGGAGGCTAGGTCCAGCCCTGGGGACGGAGGTGACAGGAGGGGGAGTTGGCAAGCAAAGAAAGCAGTGGGGAAGGCTGAAGGTTGAGCTTGCTTCCTCCCCCAGCCCCCCACCCCCCGCACGAAGGGCACAGTACAGCCGCGTGTCTGTGTGACCTTGAGAGTGTCGGTGCCCCCTAAGGGTCAAGAGGTATCTGGCTAAGCCCTCCGGACTGGGGCACCGACTGGCTGGACGCTGCACACCGGGGGCCATGGGGACAAGCACAGCCCCCCATTGTCTGAGCCTTCCGCCTTATTTTCCACTAACCCGTCATGGGTAAAGAGTTCTGGCTTGCAGTGAAGTGAGGCAGAAGGGGACACTGAGGCCGTAGGGCAGGGCCTGGCCCAGGTCACCCAGCTCACTTAGTAACACTGGCCCCTGTGTGCCAGCTGAGCGTGGGAACACTCCCCCTTCCCAAGGCCCCCAAGCCGTGGGAGCCTGGATCCCTGCGTCCGAAGAAACCCTTTCTCTGTAGTGACTCGAGGGGAAACAAGTTCAGGGAGGTGGCGCCACCCGGCAGGGGGCCAAAGCAGGTGCATGGAGGGACCGGGACGTTGACTCGATTTGTGGCAGCCATCGGGTGCAAGGCTTGGGAAGTTGGGTCCCCGCGGCCTTGGGCAGGGGGCCAGGCACTGGCCGGAGCCAGTGTGGGCTCGGCCTCAGTTTCCCCGAACGCGCAGGGGACAAGAGCAAGCCGGGGTGCGGTCCCGTCCTACCAGCGCCCCCAGCGCCCAGCGCGGGCCGACACCGTCCCCTGGCGGCCGCGCGCGTCTTCGCAGCCTGCAGCCGGTCCCGGGCCCAGCGAGGGTGCGGCGCCAGGTCGCCCGGGGGCAAGGACATCTGAGCGCCCTTACCCGGCGGCGGGGTCCGCGGGCTTGGGTCTCCACCCCCGACACCTCACCCCGCTCGCCACTCGCTACGTGGCCTCCGCAAGCCTCTGGGTCTCAGTCTTCGCTATGAAATAGCCACGATCATGCCCACTCTACGCCTGCGGCTCTCTGCTGCCCTTGGAGCACCGGGCTCGCCCGCTCCGCCCCCTCCGCCCCCTCCGCCCCCCGGTATCGGCCCCTCCCCCTCCTCGTGGGCGGGGCTCGGGCCGGCCGCTGCCCTGACTCGCCAATCGGAAGTCCCGGGGCGTAGGGGGCGGAGCGGATTGTCCCGCGAGGAGGGGCGAGAAGCCGGGTGCGGGGGAAGGAGGGGAACGGGTTTCCTCTCCCCGCCCCTCCCCCGCCCGGGAGCCCTCGGACCCCGCGGGCCGCCGCGTGGGGAGGGCGGCTCTCCGGAGCGGAAGAGGCCGAGGGGCGCTTCAGTTTCCGGGTCTGGGAAGTGAGGCCGAGCGCTGCCCCCAGCCCCCACCGGGAGTCAGCCTCAAGGCCGCCAGCCCGGCCTCTGCACCCCTATGGCCTGCAGGCCGCAGTGGCCCCGGGCCCAGCCTCAGCTGCCCCCCAGGGAACATACCTTCGCACTAGCTGTGCCCGCCACCTGGAATGTAGCCCAGCCAGCCAGCGGCCTGAATGCGCCCCCCAGGGGCTTCCCTGACCCACAACACTGGCCCCTTTCCTCGCCCTCCCCAGGTGCACTTTTATGAGCCTCTCGAGTGCCAAGCAGGCCCAGGGTTCAACATGCCCGGCCCATGTCATAGACAGATGCAGACACCGAGACGAGAGCGCTCTGAGGAGCTCGCGGGCCACAGGGCGCACAGCTGGGAAGTGGCCGGGGGGATCCCCGCCATCCCTTGTGACCTGCTGGGCCACCTCTTGTGTTACTGTGTCCCAAGCCTGTCCTTTGCTCCCACTGCGGGGACCCCCTCCCCCAGGACACGCCTTGGGGAGCCCACTGAAGCCTTTCCTTACTCTGCCTCCCCTTGCCCAATGGAGAGCTGCGGTACTTGAGGGTGGGGAGGGCCTTGCCAAGTGTTACTAAAGTCCTAGGCTTTTCTTGACGCCCACTGTGGAGGGAACACAGGACAGGACTGGCGAGGAGACAGGTCAGTAAGGCCTGGGAGGGCCTGGGAGGGGGGTGCTTGGGAGAACTGCCCACCTTCAAGAGTGATGGACAGTGAGTGAGGAGGAGAGCGAACCCCGAGGACAAGTGAGCCTTCTACGGGTGTATCAGCTACCTACCGCGGTGTAACAAACAGCTCACAACAGTGGCTTGAAACAGCAATGAGTCCTTATTTCTCACAATTCTCTGGACCTGCTGGTTGGTTCTTTTGCTTTATGTGACCTCAGCTGAGCTCATGTATGCAGCTACAATTAGCCGGAGGCTCAGCTGGCGAGAAACATCCACAGTGGTTTCACCTGCGGCTGCAGCTGATGTGTGCTGTCAGCCGGGAGTTCAGCTCGCTCCCAGCACGGGCTGTCACCCCAGATCCTTTGGCCCTCCGTGGCCTCTCCAGGTGCTAACCTGGCCTTTCCCACAGCATGTCAGCCAGCTTCCACTGAGAACAAGCCCCAGTGCAAGAGCTTATCAAACCTCTACTTCCATCTCAGTTGCTCACATTTTGCTGGCCCGAACAAGGGACATGGCCAAGCCCAGAGTCAGTGTGGAATGAGACTTTGCAAGTGCCATCACTATCAGGAAGCGTGGTCCATCGGGCACCCCTGAAGTCGCAGCTTACCGCAGTGGGAAAGCAAAGAAGTCAGAGGAGACGGTGAACCTCCAGGGGCTGGAATAACCAAGGAGGGCTCCTGGAGAAAAAAGGGCTTGACCAAAGAGGGGCAGGAGCTCCGTTCTCCTCCCTGCTCCTGTCCTGCAGCCCACGGAGCCTGGAGGATAACCGACCACTATGTAAAGACACTAACTGGGAATTTTCTGATTGGAGATTGTGCTCTGTGGACAGTGAAAGCAGAGCGATGTGATAGTGGGATGGGACATGGTGGACGGGGCAGCTGCTTTAGATGAGGTGGCCAGGGAGGACTTCTCAAAGAAGGTGACATTTAGGCAGAGCTCTGGTGGACAGGCGTCAGACCTGAGGAATGTGGAGGGAAGTGAATTCCAGACAGAGGGCCCAGTTATAGCAAAGGCCCTGATTTGGGAGTAAGCTTGGCACACTTGAGGGCCGGAGGGAAGACCCAGTGGGCAGGACAGGAGTGGGCAAGGGGGCAGGGCGCGCAGGGCCAGATCATGTCAGGCCTTGTAGGCCTCGATAATGCAGCTGGACTTTTCTCCCAAATGCGATGCAGCGCCCCCCAAGGAACAATATGACTGAACCCAACATACATCTACTGAGCACCTATTGTACGCCAGACACTGCTCTCGGCACTTGGGACTCACCAGTGATCAAAACAGAGAAACAGCCCTGCCCCTGTGGGGTATGATTTGATATAAGAATTAAAAAAAAAACCAGGGGCGCCTGGGTGGCTCAGTCCGTTAAATGTCCGACTCTTGGTCTCAGCTCAGGTCTTAATCTCAGGGTTGTGAGTTCAAACCCCGCACTGGGCTCCACACTTGTGGGGAGCCTACTTAAAAAACAAACAATTAAACAAAACAAAAAAACTGTTAAAAGGAGACAAAAGTGGGGTGCCTGAGTGGGAGAAGAAAAAGCTGAGGAAGTAGAACGGTCAGGCCTAGGAAGTGGGGGGGTAAGGGAAAATAAGGTAAATTCAAGGAGGAGCTTGGGAGATAATCTTCATGGCTTTGGCGTTAGGCAAAGAGGTCTTAGATATTTTATTTTTTTTCCTATAAAAGAAAAAATTGATAAAATGGACTTTATAAAAATTAAAAACATTTGCACTTCAAAAGATACCAGTGATACCACAAACTGAGCTAGAATAGTTGCAAATCACATATCTATCCAGAGTATATGAAGAATTCTTGGAACTTAATAAGACACATGACCCATTTTTTTTTTTTTTTTTTTAGATTTTATTTTTAAGTAATCTCTACACCCACCGTAGGGCTTGAACTTACAACCTCAAGATCAAGAGTCCCACGCTCCACCGACTGAGCCAGTCAGGTGCCCCATGACCCAATTTTTAAAAGGGTAAAAGATTTGAAAAGACACTTCCCTGAGGAAGATACATAGCGGATCAACAAATACATGAGAAGATGTTCCAGTCATTGGGAATGCAAGTTAAAGGGGCGCCTGGGGGGCTCAGTCGGTTAGGCGTCTGCCTTTGGCTCAGGTCATGATCTCGGGGTCCTAGGATTGAGCCCCGCATCGGGCTCCCTGCTCAGCGGGGAGCCTGCTTCTCCCTCTCCCACTCCCCCTGCTTGTGTTCTCTCTCGCGCTCTGTCAAATAAATAAAATCTTTTTTTTTTTTAAAAATGGAAGCACATGTTCACACGGAATGGATCAAGAAAGTGTGGTGTATCCACACCATGGAAAATTATCCAGCAACAGAAAGGAATGAACACCTGATACATGCCACGGGGATAAACCTCAAACACATGATGATAAGGACAAGAAGCCGAACACACCTGTAGTCCACACGAATGTACTGTACACTGAAAATTGTGTTAAGAGGGTGTTGTTATCACAATAAAAGAAAGTTTTTTTAAAAAGTAAGAAACCAAACACAAAAGACTACATATTGTAAGGTTCCGTGACCTTGAAGTGTAGGGAAGAGGCAAATCCAGAGACTCAGAGATCAGGTGAGTGATTGCCTGGGGCTGGGGGTGGGAGCAGGGACTGGCTGCAGAGGCACAAGGAACTTCGCATGGGAGGTGGAATGGTCTAACCCGGACTGTGCTGAAGCCTCCATACCTTTACTGAAAAGCACTGACCTATGCCCTTACAACTGGGGGCGTGTCCTGGTTATAAATTATACATCAATAGGGGCGCCTGGGTGGCTCTGTTGGTTAAGTGTCCAACTCTTGATCTCAGCTCAGGTCTTGATCTCAGGATGGTGACTTCAAGCCTCAGGTTGGGCTCCACCCTGGGTGTGGAGCCTACTAAAAATAATAATAATTATTATATATATATATCAGTATAGTTCTTAAGAAGAGAAAGGATGGAGGCCTAGGCCTAGGGGGTGGCCTGCGGCTCAGCTGAGAGCCCCCTGGTGCTGGGGGCAGCCTGAGCCTTCCAGGTTTTTGCCCCAAACCCTTGGGGCCTGTGTATTTTGCAGGGTGCCACCTGAGTCCCTTAGGTCAGGAGCCCCTGCTGGGTGGGAGGGGTGCCCTCTGAGTTGTTTACAGCAAACTCTCCTCGAGGGAATGAGGCCTGTGGTGAATGATAAATGCTCCGAACCACAATAGGTTCACCCCCGAAGTCTGCATTCTCCCAAACTGGGGAAATCCGTTTCCTTCCAATAACAAGCCCAGGGCCCAGGGGAGGCCTCGCCCAGATGCACAGGTGAAGCACACAATTAGTCCCGGACAATTAGAGACGCTCCTCTGTGGGGGTGGGGCCCAGCCCCCTGGCAGACACTTCAGGAAGGGAAGATCCCCTGGGAGAAGTAGACAGCGTGTGTGCCTGGGAACAGCACCCCCAGCCCCCGCCCCGCGCGGGGACAGGGTCACACTGACCTGAGCCTGCAGCCAAAGGGCCGGGATACCCCCAGGCCCCTGTGCGCACTCACTACTGAGGAGTCTGTGCTGAGACCTGGACCCCAAAGAGGACACCCTAGCACTTGAGGCCAGGTCAGAAACAGCACAGGAGCTGAAGTCCTCACTGTGGGGGCTCCCTGAGTGAGAAAAGGGGCGCTGGCAGGAGGGCGCTGCCCAGAAGAGCAGCATCTGGGGAGAGCCTGGGACAGCACCCCCTCCAAAAAACACCCCCCTATTCCTATCCCCACACCAACCAACTCCCCAGGCGCCAAGACTCAGGTGCCTTGCTAGAAGGGGCACCTGGGAGGCCCAGCCCAGAGGCAGGACTGCTCCCCAACCCACCTACTACCCTTGGTTATGGTCAAGCTTGGGATTCAGAGGTCAGTCAGCTCAGACCTTGACCTTCACCCTCCAGCCGGCCTGGGGCCCTCCAGGTTCCCCCCTCCCGGCAGCCCCCCCTCCCACCACCAGGTGACGCGGTTAAACAGCAGGTGCGCAGGACAAGCCCCAGGAGAGGGGAGTCAGCCCGCCCACCGACCCCTGGGGGAACCACAGGCCCCACCGCTGATTGGACCAGGCATGGACACCTGACCAGGGTGAGCCCGTCCATAGACTGACCAGTGACCAATCAGGAACGGCCTGGTGAGAGCGGAGCCAATCCGAGGCCTCCCTGGGACCCGAGTCTGAATAAATGCGGAGGGACTTGAGGGGTAGCTGCGGCTTCTGGCGGCGCCGGGTCCCGTTCAGGCCCGGGGAGGGCGATGAGGGCAGGCAGGGGTGGGGCCGGCGGGGCCTCGGAGAGGGAGAGGCCGGGAGCGAGGCCTGGGGCAGGCATCCGCTTGGCCCACTTGAGACGTTCCCAGACCCAAGCCGTACCCAGGCCCATGCGGCCCTCCACCGTCAACCTTGAACGGTGTCCTTGAATCAGCCGGATCCCTTCAGCTGCCCACGGGCCGTGCGCTTGTTTACTCCAGGGGATGTGGTGACGTGAAGTCGCCACCGCCGAGGTAGTGGTCCTCATCTGCACACCATGTTCATGGCGGCGTCGTGCACGGTGGGCAGAAGGTGGGAAAACCCGGTGTCCGTCAACAGGTGAATGGATTGGGGCGCCTGGTGGCTCAGTCGGTTAAGTGTCCGACTCTTGATTTCACCTCAGGTCGTGATCTCAGGGTGATGAGCTCGAGCCCCGATTTCAAGCAGCTGGAGCCTGCTTAAAATTAAGATTCTCGGGCACCTGGGTGATTCATTCGTTAGGTGTCTGCCTTCGGCTCAGGTCCTGATCCCAGGGTCCTGGGATCGAGCCTGCATCGGGCTCCCTGCTCATCGGGAATCTGCTTCTCCCTCTCCCTCCGCCTCCCTCCATTCATGCTCTCTCTCTCTCTGTCTCAAATAAATAAAAAAATCTTAAAAAAATAAATAAGATTCTCTATCTCCCTTTACCTCCGCCCCTCCCTGGCTTCTCTCTCTCTCTCAAATAAATCTTAAAAATAACCAGATGTGGGGGCGCCTGGGTGGCTCAGTCGGTTAAGCGTCTGCCTTCGGATCCTGTGCTCAGCGGGGAGTCTGCTTTTCCCTCTCATCCCTGCTCGCGCTCTCTCTTGCTATCTCTGTCTCTCTAATAAATAAATAAAATATTAAAAAATAAAATCTGTAAAAAAACAGATGAGGGGCACCTGGGTGGCTCAGTCGTTAAGCATCTGCCTTTGGCTCAGATCATGATCCCAGGATCCTGGGATCGAGCCCCGCATCGGGCTCCCTGCTCAGCGGGGAGTCTGCTTCTCTCTCTCCCTCTGCCTGCCTCTTCCCCTGCTCGTGCTCTCTGGCTTTCTCTGTCAAGTAGATAAATAAAATCTTTAAAAATAATAAATTAAAAATTTAAAAACCCAGATGAATGGATAAACAAAATGTAGTCTATCCACACAATGGACTACCACTCAGTCTTAAAAAGTTAATGAAATGTTGGGGTGCCTGGGTGGCTCAGTCGTTAAGCATCTGCCTTCGGCTCAGGTCATGATCCCAGGGTCCTGGGATCGAGCCCCACATCGGGCTCCCTGCTCCGCGGGAAGCCTGCTTCTCCCTCTCCCTCTGTGCTCGTTCTCTCTCTTTCACTCTCTCTTGCACACACACACACACACACACGCTCTCCCTCTCAAATAAATAAATAAAAATCTTAAAAAGCCTGCTTCTCCCTCTCCCACTCCCCCTGCTTGTGTTCCCTCTCTCGCTTTGTCTGTGTCAAATAAATAAAATCTTAAAAAAAAAAAGTAAGGAAACGCTGACATAGGCTACAACATGGATGAACCTGGAGGGCATGATGCTGCCCAGTCAGAAGGACGAATCCTGCATGATTCCACTCATATGAGATACATGGAGTCGTCAAATTCACAGAGACAGAAAGTAGAATGGGGGGAGCCAGGGGCTGAGGGGACAGAGCAGGGGAGTTCTTATTTAATGCGGCCCTCGGTCCTAAGCAGCGGGCTGAGGGGCCTGGAAGTCAGGGCGCCAGGAGGTGGGGAGGGGACCTGCCCCTGGAGAGAAGTCTCACAGCAGGCAGCACTCCTTCCCCGAGGCTCCTCTTCCTGGAAGCAGGGGCTGGAGGATTGGCACCGCCCAGGCTGGCCTCAGTAACCACTTTTCCAGGCTCCTGAGTCTGCCCGAGGCGGTTCCTGACTGACATGATGCCCCTGCCCCCCGCGGAGCCTGTCAGCAGATCCACTTGAAGGTTCTGGGGGGGCTGCTCTGTGCCACGGAAGGAAACAGCATCCTGAGCACTGTCCCTACCCCAAACCCCATCCCCATATTGGCCTCACTGGGGAGTGAAAGCAGAGAGGAAATGGAGGCTCAGAGAGGTTGAGTGACACGCCCAGGGCCACAGAGCATTGGGGCCACAACTGGAAACCGGTCACTCTGACCACAGAACTCACGCTCTCCTACAACTTTCTCAACGAGGAGTGTGTGGTGGGGGAGAGTCGCCACAGGACAGACATGGGTCAGCTTCCAGAGCACCAGGTTGACTCAGACATGTGGGGTGGGAGGCGGGGAAGCAAGTGAATGCGTCAAATCTTACTTCTGCATTACTCAACATCATTACTTCATTCCCCTATTAAAGGGGCAGAGCACCACCCCCACAGGGATTCTTCAGTAAACCGAGGGATTTTGTGCTGGCAGCAGGTCCCGTCTTCTGGGTTCATTGGCCCCCACAATTTAGGAAAAAATGGGTGGTAAAGTTCGAGAAGGTTATGTTCCATCAGCCCCTTTGGGGAGAAAGGACCAACCTACCTTGTGACAAGCTTCATGATGACTCACCAAATGAAAGGCCAAGTCCCCTGGAACAGGAACAGGTCAGCGAGGGGGTCATTCGTGGCTGCCTCTCAAGCCCCCCAGATGGGCCATATGAATGCCAGCCTCCTGTGCCAGGGTCCTGCTCATCTGTTATCTCTGAGCCCCAGCAGTGTGGGAGGGAGGCAGGCAGGGCCGGAAGGCAGAACTGAAGCCCAGAGAGGCCAGGGGCCCGGACAGCACAGAGGAAAGGTAGAAGAGTGGGGTGGGGAGAAAGGGCACCTGCAGGGACCCCCGGAAGACTGTTTTTGCTGCTTCTACTCTTGCTAGGACCTACACCCCTACCTCACACCCGCCCCCCCAGAACAGATAATGTATGTCTTCCTTATAAAGGTCAAGGACTTAGCGACTTCTTTGGAGTTTTCCAGCACAACAGATAACATCTAAGGAGTGACCTGGTGGGTCATCCTTTCCAAGACCACTGACTCACCAAGCCCCCTGGCTCCAGGGCATAAGCAACTTTGGGAGGACACCTAAACACTTGTCTTTGTTCCTGGATGCCTTTGAAGATGCATGCACGGGACCACAATCAATAAAAACCCCAGACCCCAAACAAAGACCAGACTCTCTCTCCTTGCACATCCCCCAGACACTCTGTCTATACCCGCACTCTATGCCTTCGATAAACTCTGCTCTCGCCTCCTGCTGGCTCGCATTTGATTTCCCTCCCGTGAGAAGCCAAGAACCCTCTTGGCTGTCCTGTGGGACCCCCCTCCACCCCCCCCCCCCCGCCAGATCCTCGGGCCCAGCCAGTCTGCACCAAGGAGGCCTGGTGAGGGGACTGTGGCCCCAGGCCTTTGTGCTCCTCTGGACTTGACCATGATCCCAGCTGTCCGGCCATCACCAGGCAGTGTCCTGGAGAGAGGACACCTGCTGCTTCTCTCACTTGCCCCAAGGGCCTGGAGAAGGGTACCGCTACTCCCTGAGGCCCTAGAGCCTGGGGTGCCCTGGGGGTGACAGAGGCTCCACCCTGGCCCCAGGAGGTACCGGTTGTTTGTGCCTCCCAGGCTAAGTCCCCTCAGCCCTCCATCGATCTGTCATCCTGACACGCAGGGACCCAGCCACCCCAGGGTAAGGGGGACAGGAGGGGGCTTCTGAGAGCATAGCCCTGGCAGAGGCTCTGTGTGCTCGGGGGCTCCAGGACCCACGAGGGGAGACTGAGTAGGGGGGACTCCCTTCCTTGCTTCTCTAAGGAGGGATGTTGTTGTTGAGCTTCTCAGTAAGATTTCCTGTGAAGGGCGCCTGGGTGGCTCAGTCGTTAAGCGTCTGCCTTCGGCTCAGGTCATGATCCCAGGGTCCTGGGATCGAGCCCCGCATCAGGCTCTCTGCTCGGCGGGAAGCCTGCTTCTCCCTCTCCCACTCCCCCTGCTTGTGTTCCCTCTTTCGCTGTGTTTCTCTCTGTCAAATAAATAAAATCTTTAAAAAAAAAAAAGATTTCCTGTGAAAAGGTGTTAAGTCACTAAAAATCATTGAGGCCCCTCCCCCCATGAGGGGGCCAGTCATGAACCCCAGGGTTGCTCTGCACCAAGACTTCATTGTTCCTTTTTGGGCCTCCTTACAGAAGGCCCCCAGCGCAGTGAGAAGAGCACTGGACTAGTCAAACAGACCCAGAAGAAAACCCAAAACGACAATGGCTTAGACAGGACGAAAGTTTAGTTTTCTTCCACACTCAAGATGTTTATAGGTGGGGACGCCTGGGTGGCTCAGTCGGTTAAGCGTCTGCCTTTGGCTCAGGTCATGATCCCAGGGTCCTGGGATTGAGTCCCACATCGGGCTTCCTGCTCAGTGCTTCTCCCTCTCCCTCTGCTCTCTCTCTCTCTTTCTCTCTCTCTCGCGTGCGCACACTCACACACATGCGCGCTCTCCCTCTCAAATAAATAAATAAAAATCTTTAAAAAAAAAAAGATATTTATAGGTGGTCAGGGCTTATATGTCAAGCAGTATCACAGTGCCAGGAACCTGGGCTCCTTTTATACTGTGGCTCTGCCATGCATAGTTTTCATTTCCAAGATCACTTCATGGTCCAAAATTGCTGCTGAAGCTCCGGCCATTAGATCTGTATTACAGGCAGCAGCAGAAGAAAGGGGAGTAGGGTGTGTCTTGCCCTTAGAATCCTTCCTAATATCAAACACTATAATTACATCCAGGCCAAATTTTAGTCACATGGACACACCTAAGTATAATGGAGACTGGGAACTATCTTAATTCTTTTTTTATTTTTTATTTTTATTTTTTTTCAAAGATTTTATTTATTCATTTGAGACACAGAGATACAGAGAGAGAGCGAGCGAGCACGAGCAGGAGGAGAGGCAGAGGGAGAAGCAGGCTCCCCGTTGAGCCAGGAGCCGGACGTGGGGCTCGATCCCAGGACCCTGGGATCATGACCTGAGCCGAAGGCAGATGCTTAACCATCTGAGCCACCCAGGAGCCCCTTAATTCTTTTTTTAATAAAGATTTTATCTATCTATCTATCTATCTATATCTATCTATCTATCTATCTATCTATCTATCTATCTGAGAGAGAACAGGGGGTGGGGGGCAGAGGGAGAGGGACAAGCAGACTCCTGGCGGAGAGCAGAGCCCGACTGGGACTCGAGCTCATGACCCTGAGATCATGACCTGAGCTGAAATCAAGTCGGAGGCTTAACCAACCGAGCCACCCAGGCGCCCCACAAGTATCTTCTTTTTTTTTTTAATTTAAATTCAATTTAGTTAACATACACTATATTATTAGTTCCAGGGGTAGAATCCAGTGATTCATCAGTTGCATATAACACCCAATGCTCATTACATCACGCAGTTACCCCATCTTTCCACACCCCTCCCCTCCAGCAACCCTCAGTTTGTTCCTATAGTTAAGAGTCTCTTACGGTTTGCCTCCCTCTCTGTTTTCATCTTATTTTATTTTCCCTTCCCTTCCCCTATGTTCATCTGTTTGGCTTCTTAAATTCCACATATGAGTGAAATCATATGGTATTTGACCTTCTTTGACTGACTTAGAAGTATCTTAATTCTAAGCAGCAAATGTCCAGGTAAATTATCAGGGGTTCTATTCCCTTCGACCACTGGAGGCAGTGGGGGTGGGGACAGGAGCGTGGAGGACAGTGAGCAGTCTCTGCTACCGCCGAGGAGCTGTGTGCCCTTGGGCAAGTCCCATAGCTTCTCTGAGCTCCTGCCTGGGGCTGTAGGATGGTGTCTCCAATGGGGGTATAGGGAGGCCGTCTCCGGGGCCTCTCCATGCCCTGACATTGGGTGACCCTGCAGCAGTGAACTGGGGGAAGCTAGAACCAAGGATAGCAGAGGATCCGGTTTCGAAGTTGCTTGTTCCAAGACTTACAGATTTGCAAGAGCATTAAACCTGATTATTGATTTTCAACCTGCAAACTGATGAACACAGCCTGGAAGTCTGTTAAGGGGATGAGCTGGATGTGCCTGGAATCTAATCAGCAAGGAAGGGCTGTGGTCCTGGAAAAAGGGTGGATGTGCCGGCGCAGGGGGTGGTGGGGGAGAGGAGGGGAGGAGGACAAGGTGACAGGGGCTGGGAGGGGGTGGCCCAGGTCCTCCTGAGACCGGCGGCAGCTGAGGGGACTGACACAAAGGTCACAAAGTTGGCAGGGCTAGAGGACCCAAGCTGGGGATGGATGCCATGGGGGAGGGACAGTGGGCAGGGGGTGAGGTGACCACCAGGAGCCGAGATGGCTCTCCGGGGACAAGGGAGGATAGCATGTTGCTTTTCCTCATAACGTCTTCTATGGCTTTCTTTTTCCTGCTGTGATCCAGGCCTGGGGCTGGGGTCAGGGAATGTGTGGTGTCTGAAACCAAAGGGCATACTCAGGCAGGTGGCACTCGGAGGGGCCCCATGCTGCTCCCTTCCTGTCCCCTTGGCCCCCCCTCCGCAAGGTGACCCTGGCAGGCAGGCGGCGGGGAAGTGTGTACCCGTGACAGCGGATTTCGTCGTCATTTTCCAGGCCTGAGGAAGCACCAGGAGCGCCTGCATTTACTGTGGGACGGAGTCAGGGGCCCAGGGAGGCAAGAAGGACCTTCTCCCGATTTCGAAATGGGGGCTTAAGATGTTTCATACAAAAGACATGTGACCCTAGTGGTTAAGAACAGGATTCTGGGCCAGACCACCTTTGTTCAAATCTGGAGTCTTACACCCACCGGCTGAGTGGCCCCCAGCAAGTCACATAGCCCCTCTGTGCCTCCTACTCCTTATCTGTAAAACCAGGAGCTGTGAGGTTAAGTGAGATCCTTTACTATTTTTTTTTTCCTTTTCTTTTCCCCAGAGAGAGAGGGAAAGAGAGAGAGAGAGAGAGAGAAGGCACATGGGGGGCAGGGCAGAGGGAGAGAGGGAATCCCAAGCAGGCTCCACACCCAGCTTGGCGCCCAACTCAAGCTCGATCCCATGACCCCGAGACCTGAGATCATGAGATCATGATCAGGCTTAACTGACTGAGCCAACCAGGAGCCCTGAGTGAGATCCTTTCTAGCAGCGCTCGGAACAGCTGACGTAAGTACTTAGTGAAAGCTATCAGTACGATTGGCATTGAGTATGGTCAGGGGCAATGACAGGAAACATGAGGGATTATTGCCCTCTGGCCCCCCGAGCCGACCCTGACGAAGCGGAGGACACGGGCCACAGGGCAGCCTCGCGGGTGCCTGCCTGGCTTCTCCTGGGGAGGTGGAGGCAGGGAGGGTGTGGAGGTGAGGCTGGCGTAAACAGCTTGCCTGCCCTCGGGCAACCCCCCCCAACCCTTCCTCATGCCAAGCGCAAGGGCGGTCCCCACACAGGTGCTCTGAGGGGGACAGGGCTGGTGGAAGGCTTCTGGGGTCCTCTGATCCCGTAAGCCTCAACTGCTGTGGAGAGGTGACCTCCAGGGGACTGGGGTAAACAAGGGAACACCTCAGGGTGCAGGTTGGGGCACGAGCGTCAGGGAAGCCCAACACAGTCCTCCCCTCGGGGATGCAAGGCCGGGGACCTCTGTCCAATCCTGCCCCCAGCCAGGCCCCTGGACCAAGACCCTCGGGGGCCTCCATGGTCTCAGCGGGCCCAGGCCCGGGCCCAGGCCCAGCCCGCTCTTTTGGTATCTGAACCCCTCTCTCGTGGGTTCTTGATGTGGACAACTTCCTTCCTCAGGCAGGAGAGGAAGCAGGTGCTCACCCTCCTCCCACAGCAAGACCTGGTGCTTCTCTGTTCCTCTACCCGTCAGCCTGGCTGTGAGGGCCACAGCATCTCCACCTGCATCTTGTCAGGGCCCCAGGAGGTCCAGAGGGAGGCCCAGTGCTCGAGACCCACTGACCCAGCTTCAAATCAATTCTGCCATTTCAAGGCTGTGTGGCTTTAGGCAAGTCACTTGACCTCTCTGAGTTCACTTCATTGGTAAAATGGAGATAACATGGGATTCTCGTGAGGCTGTGAATTGCATCTGTTGACTGATGTGTTTCTGTCCATTCAGACTTTCCTGCTTTCCACGAGCACTTGCTGGGAAGCCCTTAGTGCCCTTGGTGTTCCCTCCCCAGAGGGGAGCAGAGGGGCCTGCCCTCGGGGGTGCCTGCTTCTGTGAGAGGGATGGCAGGTGAGCAGGAGGTCTGGCTGATGTGAATACCAGGAGCTGGGATAACATGGGACAGGGAAGTTCATTCTGAGGAGGTACAGGCAGGAATCTGCAGGGCGGACAGCTGGGGCTGGGAAGGCAGGGGCAGAGAGTAAGCAAAGGCACGAGGTGTGAATATTTAGGAGCGGCAGGCAACAGAATGACCGAGCCGTGTGCAGGACCTGGCCGTGGGGGGACAGGAGGGGTCTGGGCAGGGAGGGAGGTGCCATCTGCAGAGCTGGGCTGTGGGGAGGGACTGGCAGGGAGGTCAGATGGGGTTGAGGGTGACCTTGGGCCCCCAGGATACATATGGAGAAACAGGCCATGGGCAGAACCCGAACCTGAGGCCAGCTCTGGCCTTCCAGGGGCCTGTGCTGCTTGCCCAGCCTTCCACCACCAGGGGTGGGAGGGCAACATCCTAAAACCCGGCCCCACAATGGACCTAGATTTTGTGGAAGGTTCCAGATGTTTAAATGCCAGCCTCCAGCCCCACCCCTTTGAAGTTCTTGGCTCCAGCCAAATTCTCTGTTCCACCTTCCCAAGGCCACCTGGCTAATGCAGGGAAGGAGGGCCTGGGCAGGCCACACACCAGGCTGGCTCTTCCCTGCTGTTAGCTGGTCCTCAACACACAGCTTGAGGGCGCCTGGGTGGCTCAGTTGGTTGAGCGACTGCCTTCGGCTCAGGTCATGATCCTGGAGTCCCTGGATCGAGTCCCGCATCGGGCTCCCTGCTCGGCAGGGAGCCTGCTTCTCCCTCTGACCCTCCCCCCCTCTCATGTGCTCTCTCTCTCTCTCTCATTCTCTCTGTCTCAAATAAATAAATAAAATCTTTAAAAAAAAAAAAACAAAAAACAAAAACACACAGCTTGAGGTGGAGATGTCCCCATTCCCCAGACTGGAGACTGAGCCCTGGGGACTTGTGAAATGCTGGGGCTTTGCTCGGTCCCCCAGAGTCTTACGTAGCATAGACCACCAGGCCCCAGAGTGGGTCTATGCCAGGTGGCCAGCGGGCTGGGCCCACCCCTTGGGGCTTAGATTCCCTCCTCTGGGCCTGGACCCAGCCCCAATGTGGGGCTCACTGAGGCTCTGTGGGGTCCAGGATCCAAAGAGGATATCACTTCACGCTCTAGTCAAGGACGCTCCTCCCAGCGCCTACAGAGACACAGAGGGTGCAGCATCTACCCTGGCCCGGGATGGGCCCTGGGCATTGCCATGCGTCCATGACCATGGCTGTCCTGAGGCCCGGCATGTGCCAGTTCCCCAGCTGGGGTGTACAGGGTTCCTGGCCTGGCTTCCCACATAGCCCAGAGGCGTGGGGGTGGGGAGGTCTCCTTCCATGGCCTCAGCAGCCCCTGAGCCTCAGAGGGCTGGAGCAGTGAGCAAACGAGAACTGTAGACACAGGGCAGCCCCAGAGGCCCTGCCCCCCTCTGCCTGGGTCAGACAATTCACTGGGCCTCCGGTCCCGTAGCCCTAAGGACACTGCCCTCCTGTTCTGAGAAGGCTGGGTGAGGGGGTGGGTGAGCTCTGTGGCACCCCATTTCCTCATCCATAGATGGCGGCATTGCTCCCCCCTGGTGACCTCACAGCGCAGTGGAAGGAGTCTCCAGGATGGGGTTCAGCCCCCACAGATGGCAGGACTCACTCACCCAGGGTTGGACAGTGGGAGGTGCCAGGGAAGGAGCCCCAAGATTCCTTGGGAAGACTGTCCATTCTGCCTGGCCTTGCCTCCGGGGCCGCAGTCCGGCGAGGCGACTTGAAAAGCGCCCAGGGGCTTGAAGGACAGTGGAAGAGCTCACACGCCTCCCAAGAGCCCAAGCTCCAGGCAGACTCCAGTCCAGGGCTCCCCGTTCTGGGGTTCTGGAGTCTGGGATCCCAGGAACCGGGCTGTGAAGTCCCGGGTTTTGGCAACCCTCCTGCAACCTGGGGAGGAGGTAAAAGCAGTGGCTGGAGGGACAGGCTCCGGAGGGCAGTAGACCCAAGTGCCCAAGGCCCCACATGGCCTGGTAGCTGGCAGGCGGGAACCAGAAGCCCCTCACTTTATTGTGGTGGAGACAGGCCCAGGCCTTTGGAGATGGCCAGGGATGTGTCCCAGAGCTCCTCTGGGCCATGGAGGCTGGCGAGGGGTACACCACCACCCCCACCACCGAGTGACCCAAGACGACCCCCTCCCCTCTTCCATCTGTGCCAAGCCTGGCTCCTAGTGAGAGGCCACTGGCCTGGGGGGTCCGGCCTCTCCAGGATGGGAGGCTGCAGGCCCTTCCTGGGAAGCCTGAGGCTGTTCTGCTCCATCCCCCAGAGCTGGCTGCTTCCCACCCCCACCCGGCTCCTCCTCCGGAGCCAACAGGCTGGCGCTTCTGCCAAGACGGCCCACCGCCTGCCAGGCCAGGCAGGGAAGCGCGCACGCCTGACCCACCCCCAGCCTCCAAGATTCCTCTTGGTTCTGGGCCTGTCTTACTGGGAGAAACTGAGGCCCAAAGGCATTCAGTGCCACCCCCCCACCCCCCTCCCCCACCCCCACCCCACCCCCGGCCTCTGAGGGCCCCCAGGACTTTCCAGACACACTCGGGAGGATGCTGTACTTCAACAAGGTCTCCCGGCCACCTTCTCTTCAACCATTAGCGTGAAGGGAGGCAGCTGGGGTAGTTGGCAGGGGTCCCGGCTGGGAGAGAAACACCAGGGCCCCTCTTGGTGTGCCCTCCTAATGCCCCCGCAGCCCCCCTCTCAGCGCCCCCATCCATACCATGATTCTCCCAGCAGGCTTGGACGAGCGCTGGGGCCCAGAGGGGAGCAGGGCTGCCCAGGAAGCCCTCTCCACTGTGCGCTCCCAGGCTGCACTAAGGGGGTCTCGACGGGACTAAGGGCTGGGGGTGGCTGGCCAAGCCCATCTCTGCCCGAGGGTAGGCCCTGCCTCTCTGGCTTTGTCCCAGGGTTGTGCAGGTGGGCAGCGTCTATGTTCAGAACGAGGAGGCCAAAACTGAGGGGGCTGGAGCATCACGTTCCACCCGCTATGCATCTGTCCACAGGTTGTGTGTGAGTGGTCCCTGTGCGGTGGCTAAGCGTACGCCTGCGTGGTGGTCAAGTGTGTTGGGTGACACTTGCTAGGGGCATATTTGTGTGTATGTGGAGATGTTCCCCTAGGCGATCAATCTCTCTGTATTAGGATACCTAGGGAAGACTTCCTGCTCCGAACACCCCCCTGCTCCTTTCATCAGGCTGTCTGAAATTCCTCTGAGCATCTTCTGGGGAAAGCAACACATTCCCTAAGAAAGAGGGGCCACGTCCAAGCCTGGAGAACAGGTCCCCGGACAGAGCCCCTCGTCCACCGCTTAACCCCTCTGAGTAGTAGCTTCCCGGCCTGGAAGGCAAGTGAGCGACCTGCCCCCACGTCACAGAGACGCACTGATGCACGGAAAGTGCTCGGCCGGCTGCCCCAGGTCACTGGGTTATTGACAGGATTTGGGAAGGCCCCTGTCCCTTGCCCGGCTCCGCTCCTTCCTCGGGAGGCTTGCCCCGCCACAGGGGGCGGTGGAGCTCCCCAGGTCTCTGTTTCACTAGCAGAGAAGGAAGAGAAGGGTTTCTTCAGCCAGATCTGTCTTCTTCAAAGGTTTCCTTGTATTATTGACTCCTTTGGCTCCCTGTCCCCTACTTTCCTTCTACCCCTTTTAATCCTTTTAAGGGGCTCGGGAGGCCTGGACCTTGTCCACCTCCCGTATGCTGTGTCTCAAGTGCAGAACAACAGAGATCCCCACTGGACGGTGGATGGAGGAACCCCGAGCCCAGCACTCAGCCTGCAGGGCTCCCTGATTCTCACATGGCTTACATGATCATGCTCACTCTAGAGGCCAGCAAGCTGAGACTCGCCATGTGAAAACCTTGCGCAGGACCCAGGACCCCAAGGACCCAGGACCCAGGACCCAGGCTGCATTTGACTTTCACATGCCCACGGCACTTTACCTTCCCAGGCTCCTGCCGCCATTAAAAATATGAAAGTTTTATTATTTTATTAAATTTTTTAGAGAGGTAGAGCAGGGGGAGGGGCAGAGAGAGAGGGAGAGAGAACCTCAAGCAGACTCCACGCCCAGCACAGACCCTGATGTGGGGCTCGACCTCACCACCCTGAGATCATGACCTGAGCCGAAATCAAGAGTCAGGTGCTTAACCGACTGAGCCACCCGGGCGCCCCTGAAAGTTTTATTTTGTGACTGCATTGGTAGAGAGAGGAATAAAACATTTTCTTCACCCTGAAAGTTTTTTTTTTCCTTCCTGATTTTAAACAAAATGGAAGCATTTCATGGGCTTAGAGGCAGTGTCTCCAGTGTCTGAGGAGGGAGAATGTCCTGGCAGCCTCCTCCCATTGGAAGCTGATGGGCTGGGCCTTGAACCCAGGTCCTCTGCACCTCTCCCGCCTCTCCCTACACTACCCGCCACTCTAGGGAAGGGCCAGGTGAATTTTTGCTGGTTTTTGACATTTCTTTTTTTTTTTTACTTTTAATTTTTTTACAGATTTTATTTATTTGAGAGAGAGAGCACGAGCAGGGGACGGGCAGGGGGAGAAGCAGGGAGAGGGAGAAGCAGGCTCCTCACTGAACAGGGAGCCTGATGCGGGGCTTGATCCCAGGACCCTGAGGTCATGACCTGAGCCGAAGGCAGACGCTTAAACAACTGAGCCACCCACCCAGGCGCCCCAGTTTTTGGCATTTCTTAATAGCCGTCCTATGGCTTTGAGCATCTTGTTTCTGAGTGTTTATAAGAACAACGATAGTAAATAATAGTAAGGATGATGGCAGTCCTTCACAAAGCCTTTCATCTGTCTTCTCTGATCCTGCCAACCATCCAGGGAGGGCAAGGACAGCCATTGCTGCCGCCCTTTTGCAACGGAGACAAGTAGGACAAGAGGACTAATAAGCAGTCTGACTGGTAGGCGCAGAGCCCCAGGCTCTGCACTTCTCCTCCAGCTGCAGTGTGGGGGAGCAGGGGGCGAGCAAGCGCCTGGCTGGTTAAGGAACCTGAAAGTGGGAAGCACTAGTTGAGGTGGGAAGGCTGGAGTTCAAGGGGCAGGAGGGGCTGGGTGAGGGGAGGGGCAGGGGAGCATAAAGGGGAGGAGCCCAAGGTGACACCCTCTGGCTGCCCAGGGAGGGCAGGAAGAGCCCACTTTGGCCTGGCCTTCCAGAAGGTACTGAACTGGGAGGGGAGGGAGAGGGAGGGGGAGAGCTCCTAGGAAGGAGAAAAGGGACCCAGGAGATATCTAGGGGGCACAACCACTGAGACTTGGTGACTGATGTGATCCAGCGGCAAAAGGGGGCGGGGGGAGTTGACAGAGACATTTTCTACATTTTAGCCTTTAAAGGGCCCATAGCACCCGTAGGTAATTAAATAATGACAGTGCAGCAGAAGCTTTCTTAACTCAGTGGCACTTAATCCGCTCACAGCACTCGAGCCACTCCATACACTCTGCGAAGCCCATGGGCAAAAGCTGACAGGTGCTCCTGACCCTTTCCAAAACCCAGACAGACCCATCCATGCCAATGAAGTGGGTACACGTTCAAGGAGCTCCTGGAACCTTTAAACCCATCCTCCCACCCCACCCCAAGTTAGGAACCCCCGAGAGGGGCTGCTCCAAGCCTGCCCCAAGCTTCTGCCCTACCCAGAGTCACATGCGCCTTGTTCTCTGACCTCTTTATACCCGTCAAACATGTAATGGGAGTCCTTTAACTGAATAGTACACAAACTGCCAAAATATTAGTGCAAAAAGATGGTCACTGTGTCTATGAACACTAAGGTGATGTTTCAGAAAGGTTTCTTAAAAGTTAATTTGAAAAATTGCCATTGAGTTTGGTATAGACGAGACAGTTGTATGGACTGGGAGAAAAATGTAACATTTCAGAGGCTCCTAAAGCATGGATCTGCTCTCAAGCTCACCCACCTGGCTGCTAGCGGCCTCAGGTCCTGGCCACCTGGGCCTCACCATAGGGCTGCTCAGGGCATGGCAGTGGGCTCCCCCCAGACCAAGAGAGCAAGAGAGAGAGAGAACCCCCCAGGCTCAAGTCTTTTTATAACCTAATCTTACAAGTGATAACCCCATCACTTCCTGTTTTCTCTTCACTAGACCCAGACATCACTCCCCACCCACCCTCAAGGGGCAAGGATCACAGCAGGATGTGAATAGGGAAGCTGGGATGGCTGGGATGGTGGAGGGCCTTCTTGGAGGCTGCCTACCACCGTCTCCCAGGGACGCCAGGTTGAGCCGCGTAAGGAAGTCGTCCTCTCCTTAGAATCAAACACACTCAGAGCCGAACGCTGACTCTGTGCCAGGCACTGTTCCGAGAACTTTATACCGACTCCTCAATACCACCCTAGGAGGTGGGCACTATTATTATCCACATTTTATGGGGCACATAGAGGGAAAGTAGTTTGTTCTCAAATCCCACAGCCGGTAAGAGCTGGAGTTGGCGGGGATTCAGATCCACGTGGTCTGAGCCCAAGGAGGAAGCTGGGTTGGGCATCTGGACTGGGCATGGTGTGTCAGACGAGCCTTGCAAGAGATGGGCAATAAGCCCCCCAACCCAGCCAGATATCTGGGTCTGAAGTTCGGGAAGCAGAGGGGTCAGAACTGGGCACTCTGGGTGCCCTCAGCCGGGCGTGCGGAGGGGACTGATGACTCTTGGAGAGGAGAGCTCACCTCCAGGAAGAGTGGGTGCAGACGGGACAGAGGATCTCTGTGGCCAAGGGTGGGCCAAGGAAGGCTGAGGGCGCGGCCACCGTGGCCTCCGCCTCGCTGGAGCGGTGAGAAAGCAGGGGGGCAGAAGGCAGAGTGAGGACGAGGGAGGCCCCCCAGGAGAGGCTGCGGGGGGGGGGACATCTCTGGGGAGGAGCCTGGCTGCGGAAAAGCAGAGGGGACAGGACAGTTGTTGACCGGGTGTGGGGACAAAGGCTGAGGAGGGGGTTAAGCTCCTGCTTAGGATGGCTGGGTGGGGGTGGGGGTGGGGGTGGGGGTGGGGCCCCGGGCCCGCTGTGGCCACGCCCCGCCCTCTCCGCAGGCCCGGCGCCGCCCCAGACCCCGCCCAGGCTGCCGCCCCGGATGTGGCCTCCCAGGTCCCCAGCCCCGCGGCAGCGAGTCAGGAGCGTGGCCAGCTCGCCACACCCAGTGGCTGTGCCCCCTCATCAGCCGGTCCGACCCGTTTGCCCGGCGCCCTGCCGACGGTCCCCAGCCCTGAGCCCCTACGGGCCGCCTCTCTGGGAGCGACCCACCCCTCCGAGCCGACTGCCACTCCGCGAGGCGCCTCCTCCTGCAGGGAGCCCACCGCGCCCCCTAACCATTCCCGGGCCTTTTGAGGGCGCAGATGAGGGATCTGTGTAGGCAGAGCTGCAAGAATCCAGCCCCCCTCCCCCCATCAAAACGCAGATATTTGCTTTCTCCCCAGAACCAGCTTCCCAGCACTCACCCGGTGCCACAGACCCCGCAAGGCCTGGCCTCCTGCGTGGTGGCCCTCCCGGCGCCTCCCGACCAGCCGCGAAATCTCTCCAGCAAACATTGGACAACCTCCTCGCTGCTCTTCCCCGACTCCGTCCGACCATCCCGCGACCCAGATGCTCAGCTAAGCCTCCGCTGACCCTTGGGCAGATGGAATCGTTTGCTGGGTCCTCGCCATCTGGCCGGGCCTTGCTCACTGCCCACCCCCCGCCCCACCCCTGCATCCTGGCCCACCTCCATGCCTTGCCCGAATCTTTCCCCTGCCTACCAAGCGACCCTCCCTGTTCCAAACGTCCAGATCTTTCCCATCTTTCGAGGCTCGGCTTAAAGCCCGCTCGCTGAGCTTGAAAAGGCAACTTAACCTCTCTGGGCCTCAGTTTCCCTGGTTGTAACAGGAAGCGTCTCTGTGCCTCTCACGGGCGGGAGCTGGGGGAGGGCAGAGGCGCGGCGGGTAGGGGGGCCCCCTGAGCCTCGAGGCCCTCCTGGCCCGCCCGCCCGGCCAGGGCCCCGGGTGCTCGCTTAGCCTTGTCGGTTGCTGACGGCGCCACGGGCGGCCCATTCGGCCTTCCCACCCCCCCACCCCAGAGCGCCCCATGGGCCCCTGAAACTCGGCCCGGGTGGCCCCGCGGGAGGACGCCTGTGCGGAGTTGAGGGGAGGGGGGCGGGAAGAAATCCGAAGACTCAGGGCGCCCTCCCAGCCGCGGGGGGTCCCCATCCTGCAGCAGGCGCACTGCGAGGTGGGCGCACCACGTGTCCGGGGCGGGAGGGGGAGGCCCCCCCGGGAGGTCCCAGCCCCGCCCCCCCGCCGTGAGCCTCGACTCCTGCATGGGTGAAATGGGCCGACCGCAGTCCCCAAGTCGTGTCCCCGCCGCCGGCCTGGCGAGGGCGTTCTGTGGTCCGATCCCAACAGCTATGCGGTCACAGGGAAAAACTCAGACAATATAACACAACAAAACGAAACAAAACCCAAAAGATTGCTGTGGCCTGGACTCTACCCCTAGAGCCACTTGGGGTACGCGGGGCCCGGGCAGCAGGTGTCATCATTCCTCGAGGGCAGGGGTCTCCTCGAGGGCAGGGGCGCTCAGGGCCGCTCGGCGACCTCCAGGGTCTCAGAGCCCAGACCCGGGGTCCTCGGTCAGCCCCCGCCCCAGCAAGGGGTTTTCCTGGGTAGGGACGCACCGCCATCGCTGCACCTGCCCCAGCCTGGCCTGGGGGGACAGTAGCGCGTGCCCTGCACAGCGAGCGACCGGGCAGCCAGTTTCCACCCTCTTCCCCCCACCCCAATGGCTTGTGGGTGAGGTTGTAGTGAACGGACCTGCAGTTTGCAGACTTGGGGCTCCTCGCCTCCGGGGACCTGCGGGTGTGCGGCGCCCCCAGCCCACCGAGCGTGCGCCCCTCTTCCTGCCACCCCAGGAGATTAAGTGGGAACTTTGGACTCTGTCCTGGAACCCTGATGGGAAAGATTAATCCAACTGCTTTCCAAACCCTGGCCTTGCCTTGCAAACCACTCCCGCAGCCAGGCTGCCCGCCCCTCTCTCTGTCTGGCCTCCATCTCTTCCTTCCAACTGCCCCCTGGCCTCTTGGGGAGGAGGACTGTTGGCCCATTCTGCAGGCGGCACACGGGGTCGGGCAGTGCCATGACCAGGAACCTGACTTGCCGTGCTGTTTCCTGTGCATATGGTCCCACTCATCCCACCCTGCCCCCAACACACACACCCTTGGGAGTCCCAGGTCTTGAGTCCCACCTTATCCCGGAAGCCTCCTCTCCACTCAGTGACTCACCACCTAGCCTGGAGTGGGTCCTTTGTTCAGCGCCCTGAGCGCATGATGGGGAGGGCACACGTGTGACTGCTTCTTTCTCCAGCTGCCTGGGCTGGACCACTGAGGGGCCTAGAGCAAGGCCAGCCGGCACCCTGGATTTCTTCACCTGGGCTCAGTGACCTGTGGGGGCCCTCCAGGGCTGGACCTCCTGAGCCTGAGGGCTGTTCCCACTCCACTGGGCTCACCCTGAAGTGTCCTCTGTCCACTTCCACCCCTCCTTCTTCAAATAAGAGCACCCTGGTTTTCCAGGGGGAGCCCCACCCAGCCACCCTGCAGGCATGCTATGGCGAGTGGCGCATTACCCTCCCAGCTCTGAGCCTGGCAATCAGCATATTCCCTACTGGTTTGGGGAAAGCACCCAGCCCAGTAGTGGGGGAGGGGGTGCTGGTGACCTGGCATTGCTAGGGGCTCCTCTGTCCAGGATCTCATCCAAGGGGGTGGAAAAGGGAGGGCAGGCGGCAGAGCATGGTCCTGGTGTCACAGAGCCCCTGGACGGGTCTGAGGCTGGGTCCATACTAGACTTCTCCCATCGGCTTTTTTGGCTTCTGGCTGTTCAGGGTCTTCAAGTCCTCACCTGACTCAGTTTATCTGTTTACCCTAAACCTGTTCCATTTTCCAGATTCCTTCATTCATTCAGCCCCTCCTCTCTGAGATAGCCTCAGGAGGTGTCCTGAGTTGACAGAGACAGGGCCCTGCCCCACTGGGGATTACAGGCTGGGACACACCTAAGAGATGGTCTGTGTCGCAGAGCTAAGGGGAGGGGCACATCACCAGGCGGACCTGAGATTCCCTGAGGGGGAGCCTCTGAGAGAGCTGCACAGTGACAGTGTCTGTGAAGGGGCTGGTGGTGGAGGGAAGGAAAGTTCTCTGAGCGGTTAGCCAGGAGACTGGGAGGACTCTGGCTTCCTTGAAAGAAAAACGAGGTGGGGGCAGGGAGCGGAGACTGGGGCCCACGGAGTATCTGTGGGCCCTGCAGGCGTTTGGATTTTAGCCCAGCAGCACTGAGTAGCCATGAATGGGTTTTACGCTGGGGTGTAGTGTGGCCCTTAGGATTTTAGTGGATCCCTCTGGCCTCGGTGCCCATCCAGGGCTCGGCCAGCTTGGGCAGAAAAGAACTCCTTGCTGCATCATGCAACACTGCAAGCTGCCGTCTCACCCTGCTGTGGCTTTGGGGAGGTGAGGGGAGCCTGGTGAGGGGGACGGGTGCCACACCCATTTTGCAGATGTTTGTAGACCGAGGTAAGATCCTGGCTGTGATGGGCTGAACGGGACAGAGAACACCAGTTCTGTGTGTACCACTTAGAGTGGGAGAGGGGTCCCAGGCTGCAGATGAGTAGGAATCACCAGGGAGACATGCCCGGAGGCAGGGCTGGGGCTGGAGGGGTTTCAGAGAGAGAGAGAGAGAGAGAGAGGGAATGGCATCTGCCAAGGCGCAGTCAGGAGAGAGCACAGTGTGCCAGGGATACCCCTGACTCAGAACTTGAGTATAAAGAACTTGAAGACTGCCTAGGCATCTGTCATTGTCCCTCTCTGGGGCTGCTAAGGTGCAGGTGAGGAGCAGAGAGAGGCCCCTGGGTTTGGGCGTACGTGGTGGTTGCGGAGGAGGGTGGTGGAGGCGGGGCAGGGAAGGCCACATCAAAGCTCAGGCTGTTGGGCGGGGGTGGGGGTGGGGGGTTTAGCTGGGGGACAGAGCAGAGAGGTTGAAAATGGAGAATAAACCCAGTGCTTATCTCTGCTTCCTCTGGAAACTTCATTACAACGACGGCAAAGAATAAAAAAAAAAAAAAAAGGCATAAACAAGAGAAGAGATAACGACGGATTAGTGGTCCAAAACATTTTTGGAGACGGAAACTGATGGGACTCAGCAGAGGAGAGGAAGGAGCACTGATGGGCCTCCCTGGGTGCCTGAGGAAAGCACCCATGTGCTAGCAGAAACTGATGGGGCTGGGGCTGGACACTGTGGGAGGCCAGGTGGGGTCAGAAAACAGCCCAGTGATTTCCTGCCCCCTGATGTTCATACACACACACACACACACACCTGTGAATCCCTTCCCCCTGAGTGTAGGCAGGACCTGTGACTTGCCTCCAACTGATAGAACACAGCACAGGTGTTGGGATGTCACACTTCCATCTAGACAGGAGTGAGAGATCCTCCTGTTGGCAAGGAGCCAGGGCCCTCAGTCACACAGCCACAAGGACATAAATCCTGCCCCAGCAACCAAATGAGGTTGGAAGCAGATTTTTTCCCCCAGCTGACCCTCCAGATGACTGTGGGATTGACCCCCTGATTGAGCCATATGAGGCTCCAAATAGGGGACCAGCTCAGTGGGACTTCTAACCCCCGGGAACGGTGAAATAATATATGTGTGCTATTTTCAGCTGCCTCATTTGTGGTGATTTGTTATACAGCATAGAAAACTCATACACTCACAAGTCTTCCAGCTGCTCAGCGGGGCAGGTCCATCCACTTACTGTTTCCACGCATCCTCCTGCAGGAGACGCATAATCTCTGCAGAGAGATTCCAGAATCAGGGCAATAGGCATGGCAGAGGTAGGGATGAGTGTGGGGCTGGAAAAGGTGCTTGAGTGACCCAACTCTTCCCTGCCCTCCTTCTAGAATGCCAAAAACCACGCATGCATCCCCGGGCAGAGGATTGGAGGGGTCGTCTGTGGAGACCCAATAGCACCACGCCTGGAAGAGTCCCGATGATCCACTGCCCCTGGCCGTAAAGGCCAGGTAACTTCCTCTGGTGAATGAAAATAGAGTGGAAGTGACATGTGGTGCTACCTTTGCTCTTTCCCCTCTGCCTCAGAAGAGAACGTCCTGGATGGAGGCAGCTCCTCTAGCCCAGGTCCCAGAATGCCAGCGACGCAGAGCAGAGCTGGAGAGGCCTGCAGACGCCATATGACATGAGGGAAAATAAACCTTGGCTGTTGTGCCCCTGAGATTTGGGGGGCGTTTGTTACTGCAACATAATTTAGCCAAGCTGCCTGGATGCCTGATAACCCAACAGGGAATTCTTCCACACCAAGAAATTCCAATTGGCTTGTCCGTGCCCCACTCTAGTGTTCATGGCAGCCAAGGCTCCCCAGGCATTAGAGAAAAACCTCCAGTGGGAAGGACAGAGACCAAAACAAAGAGAGAGAGAAGTGGGATGAAAAGAGATGATTCTGGGAGCAGAAGCAAATGTCAAGTAAACTCCAATTCCTCAGAGAAGACATTAAACCAGAATGATATTTGTTTTAATGGAGCAAAGAGCTTGTGGAGTTTAAAAGATGATAGTTAATGGGGCGCCTGGGTGGCTCAGTCGTTAAGCGTCTGCCTTCGGCTCAGGTCATGGTCCCAGGGTCCTGGGATCAAGCCCCACATCGGGCTCTCTGCTCCGCGGGAAGCCTGCTTCTCCCTCTCCCACTCCCCCTGCTTGTGTTCCCTCTCTCGCTGTGTCTCTCACTCTGTCAAAATAAATAAATAAAATCTTTAAAAAAAAAAAAAAAAGATGATAGTTAAAAATAAAGGGTGGGAAAAAGGGAAATCCCCTGGAGAGTAGACTTAAATGATAGATAGAAGATAAGGAAAGAAAAACCAAGCAAGGTAGGAGATGAGCTCAGGAGTGCTACAGCGCAAGTCCAGGGGTCCTGGAAGGAGAGGCATGAAGGGCCTTGTGCAACTTGAAATTCTATACCTGACTAAGCCATCGCCAAACATGAGGTTGGATGAAAACCTTTTCAGGTCTGCAGAGATTATACTAATCAATCTTCCATGCACTTTTCTCAGGAAGCTGCTGGAGGATGTCCCCCAGCACAGTGAGGGAGGAAACCGAGAAAGAGAAAGACATGGGATCCAGGAGACAGGATCCAAGGGAAGAGAGAAGCAAAGGGGAAACCTGGATCAACAGTAGCTGTGCTGCAGGCCCGGGGAACAGCCAGCTTGGATTGCCGCAGGAGGGGCTCCTGGGAAGGAATTCGGGGGGCAGTGGTGAGGACAGATTCTGGGATGAGTGGTGGATAGTACTGGGAGATTGCTGGAGCACTGGGAGATCTTAGAGACGGCTGCGTAAGGAATGGCCACAAATTTATCTTGTGGCTTGTATGGGTCAGGAGTCTGGGCATGACTTATCTGGGTCCTCTGCTTATGATCCCACAAGGCTATGCTCAAGGCACCTGCTGGGCCTGCGGTCTTATCCGAGGCTCAACTGGGGAAGGTGCTACGTCCAAGCTCACTGAAGTTGTTGCTGAAATTCAGTTCCCTGCTGCCTGGGACCGAGGGCTTCAGTTTCTTGCTGACTGTTGACCAGTGGTTGCCCCCAGGTCCTGGAGGCCATGTGTCCTTCTTGTCACACGGGCCTCTCCGCAGAGGCCACCCACAACATGGCTACAAAGGGTTTGAGCACACAGTGGTGGGGATCTTTGGGAGCCGTTTTTGAAGCAACTAAACAAAGCTAATTATTCACTTGATGAAAAACCAGAAAAAAACAGAAAGGAAACATAACCACAGTGCATTACTTGGCTCAGTAGCAAGCAATGTTTATATAATCATTACATGAAACAACTGAATATTGGTTTAGCCGAAAATCCTTACATATTGGTAATGAGAGGGGTCACAGGGAGAGCATGCGGCGTGGGTGCCTTGCAGGGAAGGGTATGAGAAAGCTGAACCCTTATCTTCTGTGAAAGGAAGTTAGTAGATAATGGCTCAAACTGGGAAATCAAGTAACAGCCACACAAGCATGTTATTTATAAACATGGGGATAAAATCCAGAAAAAGCCAGAAGAGTTGAATGTGGTTGTTCAGGGGGAAGGATTGGAGGTGGGGGGCAGTTGGGAAGGGGTTGCTGATCCTCATTGTGGGCCTGTTTGTCCTTTCAAGTTCTGTGCATATCATGTGCATATACTTCGAACTACTGCGTTACTTGGATAAAAATACACATTAATTAATTAATAGAGAAAGAGATAAGGGTGGAGGGAAAAAATCCTTGAGAGTGAGCAGTAGAGTCCCCAGGGATCCTGTGCACTCAGGAGCCTCTCCCTACCCTGGGGGAAGGGGCTAGAGGGATCCAGAGGGGGACACTCACTGATGGGCTCAGGAGGGAATATGGTAACCAGAGCTTCCACAGGGAGAATACGGATCCACCTGGGGACAGGGAAGCCTGGAGCTGGAGGGGCTGGGAGGATTGGGGAAGACCATGGTGGTGGTGGGAGGGGTGGGGGAGGAACCACAGGCCCGTGAGAGATGCCCCCCACCCCAGGGAGCGCCCCTCTCCATAGACATTGCTTAGGAAGATTCTGAAGGCTTCAACGAGGCTTGATTTTGTTTTTAATTGGGAAGATTTTGTTTGTTGTTGTTGTTTTAAAGATTTTATTTATTTATTTATTTTATTTTATTTTATTTTAGAGAGAGGGGTTGAGAGAGGGTGTGGGCATAAGCGGGGGGGAGGGGCAGAGGGAGAGGGAGAAAGGGAATCTCCAGCAGACTCCTCCGGGCTGAGCAGGGAGCCCCATGCGGGGCTCGATCCCGCGACCCCGAGATCATGATTGGGGCCGAAACCAAGAGTCAGACACCTCACTGACTGAGCCACCCAGGTGCCCCTAATTTGGGAGATTTTGTATAATTTGTTTTCATGTAAGTAATAAATGTTTCTGGTAGAAACATCGGGAAGGCACCAGATGTCTTGGAAAAGCACCACCCAACAATGGCAAGCACTGCTAGGCTGTCAGGTTTCCCCGGCATCCTGTCCTGTCCTTCCAGTTCCTGTTGATGTCAACCCCCGCGCCCTCCCCCGCCCACTCGGTCTCTCTCACACAGAGAGAGGGGCTCTCGCTCCACATCCATGGTCTGCATCCTGCTGTATTCACTTAGGCATCAGTCTGGGCATTCTTTTTTTTTTTTTTAATTTTTTAAGTTATTTATTTATTTGACAGACAGAGACAGCGAGAGAGGGAACACAAGCAGGGGGAGCGGGAGAGGGAGAAGCAGGCTTCCCGCTGAGCAGGGAGCCCGATGCGGGACTCGATCCCAGGACCCTGGGATCATGACCTGAGCCGAAGGCAGACGCTTAACGACTGAGCCACCCAGGTGTCCCACTCTGGGCGCTCTTTCCACCATCAAGACACCCAGAGAGAGCGGTCTGACTCCCCCAGGCCCCGGTGCCCGGGCAGTCCCGTGTGTGCACCAGGCCCCGGTGGTGGGTGTTGAGGTCGGCTGTCTGGTTTTGCTCTTCTTAGCTCAGCTGCAGATGGACGCCTCTGCACACCCTGCCAGGCTTTCTTTTGTCCTGCCCTGGGAGCCTGGGTCCAGCTCGGAACACTGGTCGCAGGCTGGAGTCCCAGGCCCATCAGCCGCGTTGTGGCCTGAAAGCTCGAGGAGGGTCCAGGGGATGGAGGTGAGCGCCAGGAATGGCGGGGAGGGGTGGGGGTAAAAAGGATTTCTGGGGGTGCTTCAGTGCTTGGCAACCACTAAGGGCACAGGGCTGAGACACTCCGTCGGGGGCACAGAGGCGGGAGGCTGACTCTGGCTTTACCGTTTCCCCCCTGTGCGTGCGGGAGAGCTGCCTGGGGCACCTTGTGCAACCTCTCTGGGCCTGTTTCCTCATCCATAACACTGGGCTCACAACACACACCTATCCCAGGCAAGGGGGTAGGAGACAGCTGGGAAAGGCAGAGACAGCCGGCGGGGGCCCTCCCGGAGGAGGGGTAACCGCACTGGGCCATGGAGGGAGGCCGGCAGCAATTGGACCGGAAGGGGATGTGTGGCAGGATTTGGGTCTGAACTGCCTAGCCCGTGGCTCCAGCCCCTCCCGTGGCAGGGCCTGGCCTCCAGGCCTGTTTCCTCACCCAAATCATAGGCATGGCAACCCCCACTTTGGAGGGACCTGGTGGTAAACTGGTAACTTGGCTCATTCCCGCCTTGCATGCCTGGGAGCTTCTTCAGCCCTGGGATGGCCCAAGCCACAAGCCCCATCGCCTCTTCCCGGGATGGTTCCGCCAAGTCTCATCTGCTGCTGTCTTGGAGAGACTGATGTGGGCACAGCTATGTCTCCAGAGACAAGGAGTGTCACCAAGTCTGAGGCCCTAGGCGGTATCTGGGCTCCTTCCCAGAGGCCCCTCACCTCCCCCAGTCACGGCTTGGGATCTAGCAGGGGACGGGGTTCTGACCGTGGGGACAGGGGTCCTGGAGGAAAGGTTGCTGCATCGCAAAGGCTGGGCGGACCCCCAGGCTTTCTCTCACCCTAGAAGGTGGGCGGGATCAGAGAGAGTGGGGGGGCCTGGGAGCAGTGACCAGCACAGACACCAGCCCGGGACCTTTGGGAGCCCCACCCACTTGATCCCAGGTCTCCAGGGCAAGGTGGATATCTCTTTCTAGGCATGGACCACCCTCCCCACTCCTACTCTTGCCCAGAGCAAGGCCTGCTGAGCTCTAGCGCAGACCCGCACATGCCCCGGCCGGGCCGGAGTGCCTCTGGCCTCCCGGAGCAGGTCCTGAGCTGGCTGCTCGGTGGCGGCTGCGGGAAGGATTATATTCCACCCCTGCACCCCGTGTGCACATATCCAATTACAGAAATGAACAGCATCCCCTTACCAAATACCATGGTCTAGTGGAACTTACTTCATTTTTTAAAATGCTGGTGGCTGTACTCATGATTGCCCCACGCTGGGGACGACCCGATTATCCCACAACCGGGGAATGGATACACGAGCGTGCCGTAGTTGTAAGAAGGAATGCCATGTGCCATGAAAATGAAGGAGCTACGGATCCGCCCAACACCACGGAGGAACTTCTCAGGCATCACAGGGAGTGAAGGAGTCCTCATCCCACAAACACACCTTGTGGCTCCATTTCCAGGAAGTTCTAGAACAGGCCAAGTTCATCTCTGGGGACAGAAAAGTGAATCAGTGGTTGCCTGGGGCTGGAGGATCGACAGGGAGGGACCGCCGAGGAACATTCTGGAGGGATGGAAATGTTCTATATTATGATTGGTGTGTACGTTGGTCAAAACGTACAGAACTAGATACTTTAAATGGGTGCATTGCACTGTATGATAATTTTGCATAAAAGGAAGAAAATGCTGGTTGTTCCAAAAATTGATTGCGTGACCTACTTGACGAATCAGTGGCTGGCCCTCTATTCAGACTGTGCTAACATCTGTGGAGGGGAGGGGCTGAAAAATGTCGATGTGCACAAAGGGGACCCTACCATGCTGGCGAGCCGGACAGACTGCTTTGCCAAAGGAAGTTTGAGGGGGAGCATGAGAGCAGTTAAACAAAAGAGGTGAGGGAGAGATGGAAGCAGACAGGAGATTTGCAGGAGCAAAGACAGGAGGTGGGAGGGTCATGAGCTCTCAGGGGGGCCCGGTGGGGGGGGGCTTGTGGCCTGAGTGCCTCTGGAGGAGGTCTCTTTGTCCATCCACCCTGTTCTGTGATGTAGCCCTGTGCCTGATGCTCATAGGTTTCCACTGAATGAATGAAGGAATGGATGAAAGGGAGAAGAGTGAATGCTGAGGGCAGGGAGGGTAGTGTCAGGTGAGGCTGTAAAGGGGACCCCATTGGCTCTACCCCTGAGCGCTGGGAAAGCGCTCCTCAGCAAGCCTGGCAGGACCAGAACCTCCTAGAAAAGCACAGGCAGTCACCTGCCCCTCCTGATCCCACCACCCTGCTCAGAAAGGCTTCTCACTGATTGGCCGAGACCCAGGTCCTGATCAGTGCCATGAAGACTCACTGGCCCATCCTGCAGCTGGGGTCACTCCCACCGCCGCCTCTGCAGCTGTCTGCTCCTGCCCTGATCCCCCCCTTGAGTGGCATGGACATTGTGAACGGCTGTGAGGTCTTGCACATGCAGAAAGCGGAGCGAAGCAAATAAAACTCTCGAGCCTCGCTCCGAGCAGCAGCACGTCCTGCGTGGCACCCAGCAGCCCCAGGCCGGTTAACCCTGCACTCAACAGTTTTGCTTTCTGGTTCTGCAAGAGGGGCCACTGCAGCTGTACCCACCAATCTGCCACCGGCTTGTGCATCAGCCATGTCCCCAGCAGCTTTTCCTGCCAGACACTGGAGGAGGAGGGGGTGGGGGATGTTTGCAGGTATCCTCAGTTTTGAAAACCGGGTGCCCATGTGGGCCAGAGAGAGAGCTCCTGGAGCAGGCACTGTGCCAGGTGAACACGGAGGGGGAGGGGGCCTCGGCGTTGGGGGAGGGGAGAGCCCAACCCCTTCCTGATGGAGGACCTGCCCCTTCTTGCTTCTTTCCCCGTTCCCCCAGCTCCACAAGGACTGTAACTCCTCTTCCCCAGAGGCCGCTCTCCAGAGCTAAGGACAGTGATGGTGGCACCGCGCTAGGCGCTGCCCGAGGTTTGGCACACGAACTCGTTTGCTCCCCTAAAGCAGCAAGTTCTGGTGGAGTCATCCCCTTGTGCACCTGGGCACGTGATGTACTGAGTGGTGGCTCCCCAGCCCAGAGCCAGCACGCGGCAGACTTCTGTCCCCACTCCATGCTCCAGCTGTGGGGACTCTCAGCCTCCCACTGTCAGTTTGCCCTCCAGCCAGCGAGGGTCTCCGCTACCCCGCCAGGCCACAGCACCGCTTGCTGCAAGCCCTCCGATGGTTAGAAATACCGTATGATCCAGAAATTCCGCTTCTAGGCAGACACTCAAAAGAATTGAAAGCAGGGACACGAACAGATATTTGCACGCTCGTGTTCATAGCGGCGCTATTCACAACAGCCAAAAGGTGGAAAGGACCCGAATGTCCACCGACAGAGGAATGGATAAACGACATGTGGTCTATCCCTACAGCGGAATATATTCAGTCTTAAACAAGGAAATTCTGGCAGATGCTACGGCATGGATGGACCCGATGGACATTATGCTAATGAAATAAGCCAGTCACAAAAGGACAAATTATGTATGATCCCTTTTATGTGAGGTCCCTGCAGTAGTCAAATGCTTCGAGACAGAGCGGTGGGTGCCGGGGGCTGGGGGGCTGGGGGGCTGGGGGTTGGGAAGTTAGTGTTTAAGAGGAGAGAGCCTCGTTTTTGCAGGATGAAAAGAGTCCGGGGAAGGACAGTGGTAATGGTCACACAACAATTCCTTACTGCCACTCAACTGCACCCTTTAAAATGGTTTTGTGCGTGTGTGTGGTGTATTTTTAACACAATTCAAAAAAAAAAATTAAGCAACACACCCTCCCTTGGCTCTGCGTCACCTCCATGGCAGGACCAGCTACGTAATTTGCAGGGCCCAGCGTAACATGAAAAGGCAGGGCCCCTCGTTCAAAAATTAGGAAGTTCAAGTCGGCAACAGCAGAGCATTAAGCCGGAGGGGTCTCTTCCAGGCCGAGGAGCCCGTAGGAGGGCAGAGGGGGCAGCCCAAGCAGCGCGCCTTCCCGGGGGGCTGTAGCCTGGCCCCCTCTGTGGCTGCCCTGCAGGGTCCTCCTGAGGAGGGACTTTCTTTCCGGCCAGGGGAAGAGTCCCAGACCTCTGGCCCCCGGACTCTGTGCCGCACGCTCAGCAGCGGGAAATGCTCTTCCAGCAGCTTCCTGCAGGCTCAGGTCCAGGTGCGGCCGGCTCAGCCGGGCTGGGCCGCTTCCGGCTCGTCCTGCCTCGGCCCTGCCCAGCCCGGGCCTGCCCACACACTGCGCCGTGGGCATCAGATGAATGAATCAACTAGACCCAAGTCACCACGTTTTATTCAGAATAATGACAGTCGCTAGCAAATAGCTGGCACCTGGCCTTCCTGCAGCCACATGGGATCGTACTCATGTGCCATGGGCGGGAAGGGGCGGGGAGAGGCAAGGGACCCACGCGGGGACACTCAGCCAGTGCGCCTGGGTCCTGTCCTGACCCCCCAAAGGGGAACAAGCCAGTCTCGCCATCCCAGGTGCACATTTAGGGCTGCTCCTTTGCAGTGTGCCCATTTGCCTGGCAGGGAGACTGAGGCTGGCCTGCAGCTGACCTGGGGACGGGGCAGCTCTCCATCTGCTGGCAGCATCTTCCTGCCTGCCTTGCTGCCCAGCCAGCGGTGCCAGCTTGGAGCTGTCGCCATGGTGACGGTGGGAGTCAAAGGACGCTGGCAAAGTGGCAGCTGGAGCGACCCGTGGAAGCCTCACTGTGAGCCCTGGCCTTCCAGGGGCCTTGGGTCCTCTTGTTTTCTCTGGGCCTCAGTTTCCTTATCCGGACAATGGAGCAGGGCCCCAGCGGCTCCAACAGCTTCTCGGCTTCTTCCTGGGTTTGTCTGTTCTTTTCTTTCCTTTCTCCTCTTCTCTTGGCAAAAAATAAACTCAGAAGGTCCTGGTGGGGGGGTGGTGCGGGGCCTGGGGCATATGCAGACTTCTGAGGGGCCCAGGTTCCTCCCTCCATCAGACACAGGAGGAGGCAAAGTCCTGGCTGGTGGCGAGGGGAGGGGAGAAGGGTCACCCGGCACCTGCTGAGGCCCAGGGCAGCCTCTTCCAGCTTGGGGCCAGGCTGTGGGGGGCCAGGGAGTGACAGGGATGATCCCTCTCTCTTGGCCTGGCCCTGCTTCCAGCATCTGCCACAACCCACGGGCCCCGGCAGGACCAGGTGATAATGTCATGGTGGCAGAAGCCCAGCTCACTCCACTCCCCTCCTGGTGTGTCGGCAAGGCCCTGCCCAGCCACACAGTTCCTTCCCAAGAGCCCAGTTCATCGGCAGTCACAGGCTGGGGGACGCTGTCATCCCCCTACCACAAGTTCAGCCCCATCTGTAAAAGACTATGAACAGAGGTTTAGACTCCAGCCCCCTCCACCCAGCCCTAGGATCTCCAAGACCTGGTTCCAGTCACTGTTGGCTGGGCTGAGGTGCCACGGGGCCCTGGGGCTCTCTGGACTGTGCCTCGGGCGCCTGAGGCGTGTCTGGAGGTGGCAAGTTCTCTCCTCCGTGCCCAGCCCCATTGGGCTAGACTGTAGGCCAGGGGCCCTACAGTGAGGGGTGGGATCCCAGAACCCACAGTCCCAGTACCAAGAAAAGCCAGCCAGCCCCAGGGTCAACAGGCCCCTCAGTACCTGTGGGGCCCTGGGCTTGATTTCCTTACCTGACGCTCCGGGGTGATCCCAGGTCCTCCCAGTGTGCAGTGATTCTGACTGGTGGGGATGGGGATGGAGACGAGAGGCTGTTCCTAATGGGGTAGGGAAAAGTAATAGGTCACTCTGGGAGGGTCACAAAAAAGGCCCAGCCAGCCCTGCTGGACCAGCCCACCCTCAGGGAACGGATGGGCTCCGTGAGGACTCCGGGCCCCTCTGCCAAGCGTGATGTCCTTCCAGTGAGTGACCTGAGCTAGGTCCTGCCCATGTGGTATTCTCACTCTAGGAAGCAGAACCAACGCGGCAGCATGAGACAGAGATGAACCGTGTCGGACAGCCTCCCAGCTCTGCAGCCCTCAGGCCCCCGCATCCTGGGCTCTGGGCCTGCCATCCCCTTTTTCCTTCACACCCTGGCCCCTGACCCCCGCCTGGAGTGTGTGAGGAGCTGCCTGTGATATGTTGGGGGCCCCTTGGGCCCCAGCACCCCTACACAACCCAGGGGCAGGAGGCTTGGGGGGCTTTGGTGGCAGCCCTCCCAGTGTTCGTTCAGCTAATCAACAAGCTAAAGCATCACTCAGCACATGGGGTGCATGTGGGGAGGCAGGGCTGTGGGGGGGGACCGGAGAGCCCTGCCATGCCCTCCAGCCAACACCTTCCCCAGGCTCAGAGAGCCTTAGCCCAGTCTTCCTGGGATGGGGGTTCCGTTCCCATCAGCGGCAGCCCTGGGCACCCAAGCCCTGCCCCAGGCACCAGCTGGCTGTCCATACCCAGGCTAATATCCCCACATGCTCTGGTCCCGGTTGGGAGGACGAAGACCTTGCTTTGGGATCACTGTGGAGGTTCAGGAAATGCGCACCATGTGGCCCTGTCCACCCCACTCACGCTGTAACGGAGGGACCAGCCCGATCACCTGGGCCCTGGTGATCAGGGTGGGCTCTGTGGTGGAGAGTGCCCTCCAGCTGAGCCTAAAGCATCAACCAAGATAGAAGAAGTGGGAAGGGCTTTCAGGCAGGGGCAGAGCCCCGGCGAAGGCGCCTCGACCTCTTGGCAGTAGCAGGGAGGTGGGACCTCCTGAAACAGACTGCGTGGTCAGGGCTGAGGCTGCCGGACTCAACAGGACGATGGCAGGGGTGGCGGGGCTCTCCAGCGCCCCCTCCTTCCCGCTCAGCCATATAGTTCCAGAATTTGTTCAGAGTGCTCAAATATATGCTGGGTGATCCTTATGCATAATCTGTGATTTATACCACTCAGTCTTCCAGAAAGAATTAGCAACAGCCTACAGAAAGTCAAAAACGATCAACTCATAACATCAGAATAGATAATATTGAACAATCAAGAATGTGGGGGAGACACGCATTTACCCATCCCTGGCACTACCGATCGGTAATTGTGCATCAAAAGTAGCTATGAGTTTCCTGGCAGGCAAGGCATAAAGGGAGAATGGGCTGTAGGAACTTCATCTGACCGAGGGGAGTATGTTAGGCAATTGGGAGGCTCGCACTTATTCCCAGAAAGGAGCGTTCTCGTGAACTTATATTCTAAACCTCAGGCAGCTGATGCTTTCCATGGGAGGGCCACTGGGGACAGATTAGAAACTGTGATGGGCATTAAGGAGGGCACGTTCTGCATGGAGCACTGGGTGTTATATGCAAACAATGCATCATGGAACACTACATCAAAAACTAATTATGTATTGTATGGTGACTAACATAACATAATAAAATTTAAAAAAACAAAAAACAAAACAAAAACCTGCTGGCCCGGCCCCTGTGGGGCCCTGTCCGTCATGTGGTGCCAGGGTGTCGGCTTTGGGCCTCTGGGCCCCGCCACCCCAGCTCTTCCGGGGCTCAGGAGCAATGCGGATCAGGTTGCTTTTTCAGGAGCCCCAGGCCCCGCCGTGGTGGGAGAAGCTGGCCAGGCTGATGGAGTGGCTGGGAGTCCTTGAACGTTGGGAGTGGAGGGGGACCATCGTCACGTAACTCGGGGCTGGACTGAAGGGTCTGCTGGAAGGCGAGTGAGGGGTTGTCTGGCTAATGCGGGAGCGCGCAGAGCAGCCCCATGATGAATGAGTGAGTGCGTGAATGACAGAAGGAGCCTGTGCTCCGGACTGGAGCCACCGAGCAGGTGGGCCCCCTGTCCCGGCTGTGCAGCGGCCCAAGTGCCCCAGGAGGGGCTCTGGCCGAGCGCACGGGAAGGGGGCTGTGTGCTTGGCCCGCTGGGAAATCGGCAGGGTTCTGTGGTGGCTGCAAGTGGAGTAGGGGGCTCAGCTGCCCCTGCACGGTAGCTGCCTGGAGCCATGGCTGTCCTCCAGGGTGGGCCCCGCGGGGCAGAGGGGGGCTGCCCGCGCACTCGCTCCGGAGCTCTCTCAGAGCACCAGGGACCCACCAAGGGGGCACTGAGGCCAGCAGTGGGCTGCGGGGTCTGGGCAAACACTTCCTCTTCCTGAGTTGTATCACACAGCACAAGCCGGGACACGGGATCCTAACAAACAGGCTCAGAATCTTTGTTTTTTTAATGATCACCTAGATTTTTTTATTTAACAGTTTTATTGACATATATACCTACCATAAAATTCACCCCCTGAAAATGTATGATCCAGTGGTTGCGCCACCATCACCATTCTAGAACATTTTTGTCGTCAGAAACAAACCCTGGACCCATTAGAAATTAGTCTCTACTTTCCCTACTCCCCCAGCTCCCGGCGACCACTAGTCCTCCGGCCTCTATAGATTTGTCTATTCTGGACATTTCCTATAAATGGAATCCTTATACGTGGCTTTTTGTGCCTCATTTCTTTCACTTAGGGGGATGTTTTCAAGGTTCATCCTCGTGGTGTGACGAGACAGTGTTTCCTCTCTTCTAGGGATCGAATGATGTGCCATCATATGGAGAGACCACATTTTGTTCATCCATTCCTCCGTTGAGGGACATTAAGTTATTTCTACTTTTTAGCTATTATGAATAATGCTGTTATGACCATTGGGGTACAAGTTATTATGTGAACATATGTTTTCATTTCTCTCTCTTTTTTAAAGATTTTATTTATTTATTTGACAGAGAGAGCATGCGCTGGGGGAGTGGGAGAGAGTGATGCAGACTCCCCGCTGAGCAGGGAGCCCGATGCGGGGCTTGATCCCAGGACCTGGGATCATGACCTGAGCCGAAGGCAGACACTTAACCAACTGAGCCACCCAGGCGCCCCTGTTTTCATTTCTCTTGAGTGTATCCCTAGAAGGAGGATTTCTGGGTCTTATGATAACTCTATGTTTAACTTTTTGAGGAACTGGCAGAATGCTTTCCAGAGCGGCTGCACCATTTTGCATTCCCACCAGCAGCGGATGAGGGTTCCAGTTTCTCCATGTACTCGCCAAAATTTGTTATTGTCTGTCTTTTCGATACTGGGTGTGAAGTGAGATCTCACTGTAGCTTTGATTTGCATTCCTCTCATGACTCAGGATGGTGAGCATCTTTTGATGTATTTATTGGCCATTTACGTATCTTCTTGGGAGAAATGTCTATTCAGATCCTCAGTCCATTTTTTTTTTTTTTGAAAATAGCCTTTATTTTTTAGCTTCACAACAAAAGTTGAGTGGAAGGTGGAGATTTCCCACCCCACCCAGAGCCCCATCCATTAAAAAAAAATTTTTTTTTTAAGATTTTATTTATTTGTGAGAGAGAGAATGAGAGACAGAGAGCATGAGAGGGGGGAGGGTCAGAGGGAGAAGCAGACTCCCTGCTGAGCAGGGAGCCCGATGTGGGACTCGATCCCAGGACTCCAGGATCACGACCTGAGCCGAAGGCAGTTGCTTAACCAACTGAGCCACCCAGGCGCCCCCCATCCATTTTTTAAAATAGATTGTGGCATATGCTTTTTTTTTTTTTTAGATTTTCTTTTTTAAGCAATCTCTACACCCAACATGGGGGTCGAATTCACAACCCCGAGATCAAGAGTGGTGTGCTCCACCAACCGAGCCAGCCAGGTGCCCCCTGCCAATCCATATTCGTTTTTTTAAAGTAGACTATGCCCAGCATGGAGTCCAATGTGGCTCTTTAACTCACAACCCTGAGGTCAAGACCTGAACTGAGATCGAGTCAGAAGCTTAACCGACTGAGCCACCCAGGTGCATCCCCATCCATTTTTTTTTTAAGATTTTTTTTTATTAACATATAATGTATTATTTGTTTCAGGGTACAGGTTTGTGATTCATCAGTCTTACACAATTCACAGCGCTCACCATAGCACATACCCTCCCCCATGTCCCATCACCCAGCCACCCCATCCCTCCCATCCCCCACCACTCCAGCAACCTTCAGTTTGTTTCCTGAGATTAAGAGTCTCTTATGGTTTGTCTCCCTCTCTGGTTTCGTCTTGTTTCATTTTTCCCTCCCTTCCCCATGATCCTCTGTCTTGTTTCTCAAATTCCACATATCAGTGAGATCATATGATAATTGTCTTTCTCTGATTGACTTATTTCGCTTAGCATAATACCCTCCAGTTCCATCCACGTCATTGCAAATGGCAAGATTTCATCTTTTTGATGGCTGCATAATATTCCATTGTATATCTATACCACATCTTCTTTATCCATTCACCTGTTGATGTACATCTAGGCTCTTCCCATAGTTTGGCTATTGTGGACATTACTGCTATAAAATTGGGGTGCATGTGCCCCTTCGGATCACTACATTTGTATCTTTGGGGTAAATACCCAGTAGTGCAATTGCTGGGTCGTAGGGTAGCTCTATTTTCAACTTTTTGAGGAACCTCCATACTGTTTTCCAGAGTGGCTGCACCAGCTTGCATTCCCACCAACAGTGTAGGAGGATTCCCCTTCCTCTGTATCCTCGCCAACATCTGTCATTTTCCTGACTTGTTAATTTTAGCCATTCTGACTGGTGTGAGGTGGTATCTCATTGAGGTTTTGATTTGTATTTCCCTGATGCCAAGTGATTTTTGAACACTTTTTCATTTGTCTGTTGGCCATTTGGATGTCTTCTTTGCAGAAATGTCTGTTCATGTCTTCTGCCCATTTCTTGATTGGATTATTTGTTCTTTGGGTGTTAAGGTTTTTTTTTAAGATTTTATTTATTTATTTTGAGAGAGAGAGAGAGTAGGAGTGGGGGGAGGGGCAGAGGCAGAGGGAGAGAGAGAATCTCAAGCAGACTCCACATTGAGCACGGAGCCTGACAGGGGGCTTGATCCCACAACCGTATGATCACTACCTAAGCCAAAACCAAGTCGGACACTCAACCGACTGTGCCACCCAAGTGCCCCCCCCCCATCAATTTTTTAATGGTGAAACAACAAGGGTCATTTTCTTGCTCTTGCTTCGTGTCCATTATGGCAGGGTCTCTGGTCCTCTCACTCTAGGATGCCGGCTGATGGAGCTTCACTTGTTGCTAGGCAGTGGGGGAGGGAAAGAGGAAGGGTTAAGTTACCCACTGGCTCTAAGAGCTTCTACCCAGAGATAATACATGTCACTTCCACTCACATTTCAGTGGCAAAGGGAGTCTCCCAGCCATGTCTAACTCCAAAGAGATATGCGATCCTCCCGTATGCCAGGAAGGAGTGGACATGTTTAAAGACTCACAAGAGTAAAATAAGGTTCTTTCCTGCAGGACTTCTCAGCGCCTTTACTGGGCTATCATTCACTGTCTCCCCTTGGCAGAGAGTGGGATGAGCAGGCTGAGCAGCCCAGGCTTACCCAGCTGGGGAACTCTTTTCTCCTAGAGCATCTCACAGGATGAGTATTCCCTGGAATCTCCTTTGGGGACCACTGCCTGGGCTGGTGGCCACTTCCTAGAGTAGGGTGGGCAAAGTTTTTGAAAAGCACTACGTAGTAGATATTTCAGGATTTGTGAGCCATAGAGACAAGCTACTCAACTCTGCTGTTGTAATGAAAAGACAGTTGCATGGAACATGTAAACAAATGGCATAACAGGTTATGTGTAGATACTGAAACTTGAATTTCATGGAATTTTCTAGGGTCACAAATTAGTCTTCTTTTATGGATTTTTTTCAACCATTAAAAATGTAGGGGCGCCTGGGTAGCTCAGTCCGTTAAGCGTCTGCCTTCGGCTCAGGTCATGATCCCAGGGTTCTGGGATCGAGCCCCGCATCGGGCTCCCTGCTCAGCGGGGAGTCGGCTTCTCCCTCTGCTCCTCCCCCTCCCTCTTGCTCGTGTGCGCATGTGTTCTCTCTCTCTCAAATAAATAAATAAAATCTTTTTTAAAATTATAATTTATTTTTATATAAATAAATATTACGTATAAAAATAATTAATAATAAAATAATAAAAAATAATAATTTAAAAATTAACAAATATATAAAACCATTCTCAGCTCGCAGCTGTCCAAATACAGGTGATGGGCTGGGTTTGGCAGTAGTTGCTCACCCCTGTCCCCGAGGCTGGAGCCCTGCCTGACACCTTCACCTGGCATTCAAGCTCCTTCATATTTCTGGGCTTTATCTGCTGTCCCATCTGCACACAGAGCCTGGGAGTGGGCCATGGTGGACCTTTTTCCAGGAACATCACATTCTTCACTCTCAGGAGGCTTCTGCACAGGCTGTTCCTCATACTGGGAATGCCCATCCAGAGATGTAGGTTTGGGAAACCTGAGGCTTCTTTTGACCGGGTAGAATAAGAAGTTTGCAACCCTTTCGGCTCCTTCACCCCCGAGGTGCCCTTGTTGGTTATATTCTGATATTTTATAAATGTATCTGTTTCCCAACTAGGCATGAGCTTCTGGAGGATGGGGACCCTGTCCTCCAGAATTCTGATCTCCAGGCCCAAGGAAAGGAGACCTGGCATGGAGTCTGGGCTGCTGGAGAGTGAAGGAAATAAGACTAGGTAGGAGGGGTGCCCCAAGGTGGGGTCCTGGCCTGGCCAAAGGTGCTGAGGTGGGACGAGTTTGGAATGCTGGGGGTTCCTGAAGATGAGTCTGCTGCAGCTGGGTTGGAGGGTGACATATGTGGGGTTTTAGGGTGATGCTAGGAGAGGTAGGCTTGCTGCAGTAGGGTGCCTTGAGGTGTTCTTGAGCAGAGGAGAGGCTTAATGATATTGCTGTTCGGGGTGAGGTCCAGCTTTCGAGGCCCCATCCTGGCACTCCTTGGAGGTGTCGGGATGAAAGTCCTGAACAAGCTATGGGAAGGCCCAGGTTCGAGTTCTGGTTCTGCCTTTCAACTTCCTGCGGGGTCTTGAATAAGTCACTTTTCCTCCTGGGGCTTCAGTTTCCACATCTGTGAAATGGGAGCAATAATCCTTGCAGTGGACGCCTCCTGGGGCTGCTTTACAGGCTCAAAGGGACTGTGAGGAACCGAGGATGATGGCGGACAGCACTGGACTCTCTTTAGTGGGTATTAATGTGTGCTGGACACCGTGGGGGTGGTGACGGTCAGGAGGGGGAAAGCACAGGCCTTGCAGAGAGCTGACCTGTCGCCGTGTCCCTAGCCCCTGGCACAGCATGGGCACCTAGGCGCGTGGCCCTGGTGTGAAGAGTGCAGGATAGGGGCACCTGGGTGGCTCAGTCGGTTGGGCGTCTGCCTTTGGCTCGGGTCACGGTCCCAGGTACTGGGATCGAGCCCCTCATCGCGTTGTCAGGCTCCCCACTCCACAGGGAGTCTGTTTGTCCCTCTGCCCCTCCCCCCTCTTGTGCGCGCATGCGCTCTCTCTCTCGTGTTCTCTCGCGCTCTCTCTCTCTCCAGATAAATGAAAACTAAAATCTTTTTTTTTTTTTAAGGTTATTTATTTATTTATTTGACAGAGAGACAGCGAGAGAGGGAACACAAGCAGGGGGAGTGGCAGAGGGAGAAGCAGGCTTCCCGCTGAGCAGGGAGCCCGATGCGGGGCTCGATCCCAGGACCCTGGGATCATGATCTGAGCCGAAGGCAGGCGCTTAACAACTGAGCCACCCAGGCGCCCCGAAAACTAAAATCTTGAAAAAAGAGTGCAGGAGGCCTGAAGCGGGGTCTGGACGAGAGTGGCTCGGGGCTGTGCGAGGTGGCTCTGAGACCTGCAGGAAACCATAGGGTCGTCTGCGCGCACCATGCCCCCCGTTCTCTAGGAACCGGCATCGAGCTTCCTGTGGCGGATAACATTTGGACCTGAATCCGAGCCAGAAGGCCCCCTCATTTCACAAATGAGGAAACTGAGGCCAGCAAGTGTCAGGGACCGGCTCGGGGGCTCTCAGGCTGCCAGAGGCGGGCCAGTCCTGGCCCAGGCTCGGGGCTCCACTGGACTCTCCCCTGAGGGGCCCCCCCAGACACTCCCCTGCAGCACCAGAGAGTCTTGGCGGCCGTGCCCTGTCCCTGGGAGACACAGATGCCGGGATGTTCGGGAAGTCGGTGCCGCTAATTAGTCACATCATTTTTGGCATCTCACACAGCCTCGGGGAACTGGAGAATGTCATTGTCAAAGTATTTTTGAATATTTGCCTTCTCAGCAAGAAGATGCTGTGAGAACACTCTGTCTTCCATTCGGGTGTGGATACTAACAAAAATAACAAGCACCGCGAGCTAGAAGGATCTGGGAGCTTGGGAGACAGGCCTAGGGAAGCCTGGTGCTGCCGGTTACAACTGCTCACTCTGCCCTCTGGGCCTCGTGTCCTACCATAAAATGGCTCATTCATTTCTCAGATATTTGTGGAAGCCCAGTGTATGCCATGTACTACTCTAGGCTCTGGAGAAACAACTGGGAACAAGACAGACAGGAATCCCTGCCCTCAAGGGGCTACCATCCTAAGGGGGAACCAGGCGGTACGAGTCAATAAGCCCTGCTGGCTGGTGGCATGTGTAAAGGAGAAAAGTGTGTTGGGTGGCGGGAGGGGTGACCTTCTTCAAGAGAGTGCTCAGAGATGATTCACTGAGAAGGTAAGATCCGAGTCAGGGTCTGAAGGAGATGAGGAGTGAGCCCAGGACAGCTCCAGAGAAAAGCATTCCTAGCACAGAGAACAGCAGGTGCAAAGGCCCTGAGGCCTGGGAATGCTTGGTTTGTCTGAGGATCAGCAGGAAGGCCGGTGGTGCTGGAGCCAGGTGGTGACACAGAGAAGATGAGATGACAAGACAGTATTTGGTAGGTCCCAGGGGCCTGCTGTGGAGGGCCTTGTAAACCACTGGACAGCCTTTGTTTTCTTTTTCTTTTTCTTTTTCTTTCTTTTTTTTTTTTTTCGGTGCAAAAGGTGGCTTCATTAAAGCACAGGGACAGGCCCTGTGGGCAGAAAGAGCTGCTGAAAGCCTTTGTTTTCGTTCTGAGTAAGCTGGGAGCCACTGGGAGGTTGAGCAGGGACATGACATGATCTGTTTTCTGCGTTAAGCATCTTCCTCTAGTGCTCATAGGTCAATGGCAGAAGCAGACAGTCTAGGGGAGAGGTGACGGGGCCATACCAGGGTGTAGGTGGTAGAGGAAGGAGAGGGGCTGGATTCCACATGTTTCTGGAGGCAGAGTGGTGGCTGGATGTGGAGTTTGAGAGAAAGGAGCCAAGATGCCTCCAAGGTTTTGGCATGAGCATGTGGGAGAAGAGGTGACCTGCCCTCAAGGTGGGACCCGGGGTGGGCTCAGCATTGAGATGTGTGTGGTGCCCATTGGTCAACTCTGGGCAGACTGGAGCAGGTGGCTGGACTTGAGGCCAAGTCCCGGCTGGAGACATAGATTTGGGAGTCATCGGAGTAGAGGTGTTATTTAAAGCCAGGAGCCCGCCTGAGATCCCTGAAGGGGGAACAAGAGCAGAGGCTTGGGGCCAACACAATAAAAGCAGCATCTCTGTCCCTGCACAGGGCAGCACCTGGAGGGGGGCTCAGCCCAGATGGTTACTTCACTATCACCACAAAAGCCATGCTGGTGCTCAGGCCCCTCCATCACAGACCACTGCCTCCTCCGGGACTGTGGGTCACAGCCCAAGAATCCATGGCTTGTCCTCTAGACAGGAGCGGCAGGTGGGAATATGGAGGGGCAGAGTGCGGGGTGCGCGGCCGTGTCTAGACACCTAGCATCCTGTGCAGTGGGCCTTTGCACTGACGTTGAAGGCTGGACTCCAACTCTGGTCCCTCAATTCTTTGTGCGTGCTTCTGTGTGTGTGTGTGTATGTGTGTATGTGTGTTTGAAATGCACGTAACAAAATTAGTCATTTTCACCATTCTGAAATGTACAGTGCAGTGGCATTAAGGATGTTCACAGCGTTGTGCAGTCATATCTGTTATCTGGGCGTAGAACTTCGTCATCACCGGGCAAGAAAGCTCGTACCCATTAAACAGTCCCTCCTATTTCTCCCCGCGCCAGAGTCTGACAACACAAGCTACCTTCTGTCTCTGTGGATTTGCCTGTTCTGGACATCTTGTGTAAGTGCCATCAGACACCCTGTGACCTTCTGGGGCTGGTTTCTTTCCCTTAGTGTAATGCTGTCAAGGTCATCCATGTTGTAGCTTGTGTCCGTGCATAGTTCATTTTTTTTCCTTAAGGTTTTATTTATTTATTTATTTGAGAGAATATGCACAAGCAGGGGGAGGGGCAGAGGGAGAGGGCTCAATCCCAGGACCCCGAGATCATGACCTGAGCCGAAGGCGGACGCTTCACCGACTGAGCCACTCAGGCGTCCCATGCACAGTTCATTTCTTGTTAGGGTTCGGTCCCCCATTCTTGGCCAGGTCTGTGACGTCCAGGTGGACAGTGTCCAACCTACTTCAGCTGCCACGAGGATGGTTAAATACCCTGGGGAGAAGTGAGTCCCGTGCCAGGGCGCAGAGGGGCAGGGCTGGGGTCCACACTGTGGGTAGAAGTGGTGCAGGCGACTCGTGGCTGCTTTGGAGGCTTCCACAGTCAGGGGTCACTCCTCAGCTTTGCCCTCAGCTGAGCTCGGAGTGGGCGCTTCTCGTGGGCGAGGCCGGCGACCACTCGGCCATCTGGGCTTCCCGGGTTTGTTGCTGCTCTCTGTCCTTCTGCTGTCTTTGTCCCTTTCTTCTCACTCTGGTCGGCTGGGACTGGAGGTAAATGAATGGGCCCCACCACCATCTTTCCTTTCCTTCTAAGACCTTCTAAGATTTCCGAAGCAGCCCTTTGGGACAGGCTTCACCCCCTCCTCAGAGGGGAAGCAGGGGCAGGGAGGCCTCTCGGAGGAGAGGGCCACAGCTGGTGACCAAGGGGGTTGCTGGTCCAGGTCTGTGTGGTTCCCCCACCGGCTCCGAAAATGCTGGGCATTTAGTGAAGGAGCCCCGATGCCATTCGTGTGGTCCCCCCATTAAGAGGATGCTGCCCTCCTGGGGCACCCTTCCAGAAGCCCCCTCTCCCGAGGCCCCCTGTGTGCCAGGCCAGGGGGAGCAGATGCCAGCGAGCCAGCTGTGAGGGCAGTAAGGGCAGAAGGAGGCGGTGTGGTGGGAGGCCTCTTGGGCCATGACAGATCTCCCTGCGCAAGTGGCCCCAGTGGCCTTCCCCAGGCCTCCCCTGCACCTGCGTCAGCCCCAGCAGCCCCCCAGCCGGCACCACGAGGAGGCCCAGGCGTAGTCTGCGCTAGGCCAGGCTCTGGCCAGGGGCTGGAGCCCCAGCATGCGCAGCACAGGCCTGGACAGACAGACAGGCCCCTGTGCCCGGGGGGAGTCTAGTGAGGGAGTGATAACAGGAACAAAGAGAGCCATAACTGTCGTGGAGATAAGGCGGAGACGGGGTGCAGCAGGGAGGAGGCCGTGGGGGTGGGCGGCTGGAGGTGGGGCGCTGCACATGCTGTCCGAGGGGTGCCGGCTGAACGAGGTGGAGGCAGCCTGTGAAGACGAAGGGAAAGGTGTCCCAGGCTGAGGAACAGCCGCTGGCCTGTGCGAAGCCCTGGAGGCAGGAGGGGAGGGAGAGGCAGGGAGTGGAGGTCAAGGAGGGAGGGAGGTGGGCCACATCCTGGGGGGAGGGCAGCAGGAAGCCCCTGGAAGGACGGAAGGCTAAGATCCAGTCTGTGTTTCCAAGATCATCTCTGGCTGTCCGGTGATTAGGGGATGGAGCGCTGGGAGGGAGGGGGGCAGCCTGGCCCGGGGGAGGCTCCACGTGGCTCTCCTGGGCCTGGCCCCAACACAGTGACCTGTCCCCAGGACTGTATGTCAACAGAGCTCTCAGCACGCCCACCCGCCACCTGCCAGGGCCACCAGTCTCTGCTGGGTCTCACGGGGAATTTAGCGGGTCCGCCTTCTCCCTTCCAGGGTCCTGTGGGGGAAGGGGAGGCCGTCACTCCCGCTGTCACTGCTGTGGATAAGGGGTGGGTCCCCAGGATGGAAACCGCACGCTGGAAGGCGGTTTCTCTCTGAGAAAAGGAACACTCCTCCCTCTGGGGGTCCAAATGCCTGGGTGCGGCCAGAAGACAGCCTGTGAGCCGCCATCTGCCAGCCACAGGGCTACCGGGGAAGCCAGAGCCATGCTCAGCGTTTCTTTCCCGGCGATACGCTGGTGCCCTGACTCTGTTTTGTGGAGGTGTCCCAGGCTGACCCCACGACCAGGTCCGCAGCAGCTGCGGTGTGCGAGGCCCGGTGCCGAGCAGGGATCCCAGACACACGGGCACAGATGAGACCTCGCGGAGCTTATTTTTCAGGGGGAGGGAAAGACAGGTAGCACCACCCATAGGTCATTACCATCGTGATTGGTGCCAGGTGGGCTGGGACAGGGGCCTGAGTTGGTCATAGAGGTCAGAAGAGCTCCGGGAGGAGGTGACCTATGAGCTGAGTCATGAAGGACAAGTGGACACAGTTTGGGCCATGTAGCCTGGTAAGAGGAGCATCCCCTGGGAAGGAGAGGTCTCCAAAATGGGGGACTCTTGAGGCAGACCGGAGCCAGGAGACTGTGGCCTCCAGCGTGGAGACTTGCCTTGGCCACGTTTGAGGCCTGGGGCTGGGGTCTGTCTCTGCCGGTCCTCCCATGTGCCTGTGGCCCCTTGAGGGAGTCACCCTGGGAGGCCTCCTTCTTACCAGGCCAGCAGCTATGTCCCAAACCCTCTGGGGAGCTTCTGAAGAGTGAGGCGGTTTGGGCCAGAAAGGGCCTGGTCTACTTCCCTTCCCACATCCTGCCCTGCTGACAGACCCCGGCTCAGGTCTCTCCTCCGTAACTGCACAATGGCGAACTGGCCAGTCAGGGGTCTGTGGGACGAGGAGCCTCGGGGTGGCCCTCCTGTGGTCACCTAGCTAAGTCAGCAGCGCCCAAGGCGGCTGGTGTGGAGCAGGACGGGGAAACCTCTAGGCCCTGCAGGGAGGCTCTCCCATCCTCCCCCTGCAAATGAGGGATGCAAACCAAACAAAATATACAGAAATACCAGGCTCCGTGTGATGTCTCCTATGTGTTTCCTTCCTCCTGATTCCTCTGTGTTGATCATCTCTACTTAACCAGCTTTATTGGGATAGAATTCGTCTACCATACAATTTACCCATTTAAACTACAATTCAGTGGTGTTCAGTATATTCACAGAGTTGGGCAACTGTCGCCACGATCAATTTTAGAATATTTCATCACCTCAGAAAGAAACCCCATGCCCATTAGCAGTCACTTCCTATTGCCCTACCCCTCCAGACCCCCCCCCCCCGGCAACCACTAATCTACTCTCTGTCTCTCGACATTTGCCTGCTCTGGACATTTCCTATAGAGCAATCGTATACGATGTGGTCTCCTATGACTGGCTTCTTTCATTTAGCATAATGTTTTCAGAGTTCATCCACGATCCATGTTGCTGCCTGTGTTAGTCCTTCTTTCCTTTTCATGAGTGATATTCCATCATATGGAGAGATCACATTGTGTTTATCCATTCATCAGTTGATGGACATTGTTTCTTTCTTTTTTAAATTTCTTTTAACTTAAAAAATTTTTTTTTATTTTTAAAGATTTTATTTCTTTATTTGATAGAGAGAACACAAGCAGGGGGAGCGGCGGGCAGAGGGAGAGGGAGAAGCAGGCTCCCTGCTCGGCAGGGACCCTGGGATCATGACCTGGGCTGAAGGCAGACGCTTAACCAACTGAGCCACTCAGGCGCCCCTCTTTCTTTTTTTTAAAGATTTATTTATTTGCGTGCAAGAGAGAGAGAGCGCGTGCGCACACACACACGCATGGGGCGGGGGAGAAGGAAGGGGAAAGAATCTCAAGCAGACTCCATGCCCAGTGCATGAGCCCAATGGGGGGTTCGATCCCAGGACCCTGAGATCATGACCTGATCCGAAATCAAAAGCAGGACGCTTAACCAAATGAGCCACCTAGGCGCCCCATTCTTTTCATTTTCTGAAAAGGTTTTATTGCGTAGAGAGGGGGTGGGTGTTCAGTCCCTCCTGGCTGCCACTTTCCTCATGGTTGCCAGGACCTTGCTCAGCTCATCTTTTGTCCTCTTGGCACAGACGTGTGTCCCCACACTTTTCTTGTTGACCTTGAGGGCCCCCTTGTCCTTGGAGACCTTGAGCAGCATCATGACACGCCGCTCATATGGGGCAAAGCCACACATCTCTTGGATCATGTCCTGAACAGATTTTGGTGTGACCGTGGCGGCTGCACTTCTGCTGGCTCATGTCCTTGGTCCCTTGTGGCCCTTGTTGAGGCCCATGGGCCACGGGGGAGCGCAGAGCCGTAGCTGCTGCCCCTCCATGGCTGCTGAGACAGAGGGGCTGGACACTTTCTTTCTGGCTCCTGTAAATAATACTGCTATGGACATTTATGTATGAGTGTTTGTGCGGACATACATTTTCGATTCTTTTGGTTAGACATCTAAGAGTGGGATTGCTGGGTCATATAGTAACTCTATATTTAGCTTTTTTTTTTCTTCTATTTTTTCCATATTTAACTTTTTGAGGAACTGCCAGACTGTTTTCCAAAGTGGCTGCACCATTTCACATACCCAGGAGCAGGGCATGAAGGTTCCAATTTCTCCACATCCTCACGAACGCTGGCTATTATCTTTTCTCACTCCAGCCATCCTAGTGGGTATGAAGTGGTATCTCATTGTAGTTTTGATTTGCATTTCCCTGATGACTGATGTTGAGCATCTTTTCAGGCGCTTACTGGCCATTTGTAGATCTTCTTTGGAGACATGTCTATTCAGATACTTCACCCATTTTAAAATTGGGTTATTCAATCTTTTTATTATTGAGTTGTGAGAGTTCTTTCTATATTCAGATAAAGTCTCTTACAGGGCATGATTTGCAAATATTGTCTCCCATTGTGTGGACTGTCTTTTCCCTTTCTTGATGGTATCACTTGGCAACACAAAATTTTTGAATTTTGAAGAACTCTGATTTATCGACTTCTTTCTTTTGTTCCTTATGCTTTGGGAATGCATTTAAGAAGCGTTTGTCTAACTCGAGGTCACCAAGACTTACTCCTTTGTTTTCTCCTTCAAGGTTTATAGTTTTAGCTGTTACAGTTAGGTCTATGATCCATTTTGAGTTATTTTTTGAGTTATTAATACATTAAAGGTAACAAGATCTGGCAGTGGGTCTAACATCTCTGTGATTTTGGAGGTGAGGGTACAAGTTATTCTGAGATCTTTCCAACAATTGCAGTGTGATGATGAGACAGTATCATGAATTCTATGAGTGACAGAGTCGCAGCCATGGCTAAGACCACCTACATTCATAATTGAAGAAAATGCTGGATTTCAGTGAAAGAAGGTTCATAAAGCTGTAATTATTCTCCCTGGTTCACGGTTCCCCTGAATTCTATCTACAGATTGGTTAAGAACTCCTGGGATGGCTAAAATTCATGCCGCATATCGCAGTTTCTCAATAGTCTTGGGGGTTCGAACCCTCCCAGGACTGGCTTCTGGGCAGTTTTCCTGCCACCCCAGCCCCTGTTCCCTTCGCCCTCTGCCTGGCTGCAGACTTGGGGAAGCTATTCCTGGCCCAGCAGAATTTGTTAACAAAGTGAGGCTGCAGAGCTGTGTGGCTGAGACATGCAGGCCCCTCCACTGGCCAGATTACTTCATTCCCTAGGTGCCTCTGCTTACCTGCAAGGCATGGGTGGGCCGTCAAAACTGTGTTCACCTCATGGGATTATTGGGCTGATTCCATCAGTGTAGGATTTCAAGGCTGAGAGCAGAACGGGGCACACAGGCACACCCCGAAGATACCAGCTTTTTAATTTTCTTTCTTTTTTTTAAGATTTTATTTACTTATTTGACACACACACACACACACACACACACACAGAGCATGAGCAGTGCGGAGGAGCAGGGGTGGGGGGAGGGAGAAGCAGACTCCCCGCTGAGCAGGGAGCCCGATGCGGGACTCGATCCCAGGACCCTGAGATCATGACCTGAGCTGAAGGCAGACACTTCACCCACTGAGCCACCCAGGCGCCCCAGCTATTTTCATTAAGCCTTTCACAGGAGACGGGAGGCTGCTATTTCCTCTGCCTACACATTCTTTCCCTTGCTCTGCACCAGGTTAATGCCCAATTATTTGTAGCGGTCAGGAGTCTTTGAGTTCATTTTTTTTTTAAGATTTTATTTATTTATTTGAGAGAGAGAGAGAGAGACAGCACACGAGCAGTGGGTAGGAGCAGAAGGAGAGGGACAAGCAGACTCCTCACTGAGCAAGGAGCCCGCTTTGGGGCTGGATCCTAGGACCCCAGGATCATGACCTGAGCAGAAAGCAGACGCTTAACTGCTTAACCAACTGAGCCACCCAGGCGCCCCAGGAGTCTTTGCGTTCTAACAGAAACTCAAATTGCTCCATTTAAAAGGCCAGGATTTCAGGCCGTTTATAGGGTGTGGAGAGGAGGAGAGTTCCAAACATCCCATCAGGCCTCAGCCCTCCCCTGTCCACAGGCTGGTCAGGTAGTGGGTGCTCCCTCGAGCAGGGCCAGGACAAGTGAGGACTCCTTCCTCAGGTGCCTGGGCTACTGACCGACCACACGGAGCCTGGGCACAGGACCCAGGTACCTGGCCCTGACCTGGAGGCTCCAGGCTTTCCTGGTCCTCAGAGAGAGAGACACTCTTTCCTAAGAGTTTCCCCAAAAAGTTCCAGAAAGGACCTTGATTGGCCTGGCTAGGTCATGTGCCAATGCTTGAGCCGGTCACAGCAGCCAGGGGCTGGGGGGCTCTGACTAGCCAGGCCTGGGTCACAGGCTCGTAAGGCCCCAAGCCAAACTCCTGAAGGAGGATGATGGGGAGGGGCTCGCTCTGGGGAGATGCTGGGCTGATGAAATTCAAAGGTCTTCCCCTCTTGTAGGGCACGTATCAAGTCTTGGTCAGACCTCACTTGTTTCAGGAATCCTCCCCTCACTGGAACTGGCTCCTGTTCTGCGCACCAACAGCAGCCTGTATTCCCTACTGCTCACTTCTCACTCAATAATTATTTAGTGAGGGGCTCTTGGGTGGCTCAGTCCTTAGGCATCTGCTTTCGGCTCAGGTCATGATCCCAGGGTCCTGGGATCGAGCTCCACATCGGGCTCCCTGCTCCGCGGGAAGCCTGCTTCTCCCTCTCCCACTCCCCCTGCTTGTGTTCCCTCTCTCGCTGTGTCTCTCTCTGTCAAATAAATAAAATCTTAAAAAAATAATAATAATAAAGTAATTATTTAGTGAGCACCTACTATGCACCAGGTTGAAAGGAGGGGGATGGAGGCTGCAAAGGGGACTGGGAAGGAGTGGTCTGTGAGGCAGGAGAACCAGGCATCCTGAGGTCTAGACACCTCAGGGAGTTTCCAGAAGGTGGAGTGATGGGCTCAGGTGCTGCTGAGGAGCTCAGTGAAACCATGAACTGACCACTGGATTGGGACGCCTGGAGGTTGTGGATGACCTTAGCAAGAATAAAGAGTGGGGACAGCCCTGCTAAGGTGGCATGAGGAAAGACGAGGAAGGAAGGAAGGGAGTGGACACATTTTTGCAGGTTTCTGTGTGGAGTAGGGAGAGGGGCAGGAGGGGGAGGAGGCTTGGAAGCAAGGGAGAGTTTTCCCCTTTCTTTGGAAAATACTGACCCAGGGGAAAGAGAGAGGTTGATGGCACAGGAGACCAGCCAGGGGAGGGCAGCGGGAAGCAGGTGCCAGAGATCCAGATCAGAGTGGGAGAGCCTGAAGGGGAGGGGAGTGGGTGCTAGGCCCGGGCATTTGTCCGTTTGGGGCCTGGAAGTTCAGAGGGATCCCATTTGATGGCTTCAGCTTTTCTCACCCAAGAATGAGAAGGTCACCCAAGGTCGTTGGCTGGGAGCGAGGGCAGAAGGGACTGTGGGAGGTGTGAGGAAAGGAGAGAAGGTGGGATATCTTAGTCTCAGAGTGGGAGAGAGTGTCACTGGAAAACATGGTAGGGCTGCTGACTCTGCCTGTTTGAAGTCTGAGGTCACAGATTCCCAATCAGAAGGGTTGTGTGTGGACACCCCAGTGGCCCTCCACTGCCCCAAGCAATAGGAGGTGCAGGAAGGGGGTTTTCCTAAGGTTGGAGGGTTCCCTATGGCAGACGAAGATTGGGGCTGGGGAGATGGACTCTATAAAAATTCACCAGGCCAGGAAGTGGTTATTGTTGTCTGTGTTTTACAGATGAGGAAGTTGGGAGGGTCAAGGCCAGTATGGTATCCACGTGGCTTTGGGGTCAAACTAGAAAGAGGCCTCAACACATGTCAAAGTAACTTAGGTGTTAATATTTGTTGAAGAAAGTGAATGGTTGGATAGCCCAATGATGTAACCACAGTCATAACCCAGTCAGGAAGTAGCCCCAACCTTGGGGTTTGGTGGGTGGTGCTCATGACCTGGTGTCCTGCCATCCCTGCTGCCCTAATAAATGACTTAGTATCACCTTCGTGCTGTTGTAGGCTAATCATTCCAGGGTCTGGTGGTAGAATTTCATAGACTCCAAGTGAGCAGGTGGCTGGGCCCCAGAATACCACCTCTGGTTCCTAACCCTGGGCTTTGCTGTCTGCACCCTACCCAGGCCAGCTGGTGGTGGTGGGGAGGTGGTGGTCTAGGGGGATTCCCAAGGGCACACATCTGCAACGCTTGGGGCTCTCCAACAAGAGGGGCATCCTTTTAAGGGGAGGCCAGAAGATGTGACCCTGAACTTGGTGGGGGCAGGGGTCCTCCACTGGGAGGGCTCCCAGCCCTGTTTCTTAAAGGCCATGTAGGCAGAAGTGAATGTGGTTACTTCACTGAAGTTAATAATGATGGTTCATGCTGCATAAAATGTGGACGAGAACACTCTGCTTATTTATTCAGGTTTTAAAAACATAAAACTCCAGATTTCTCCCTGTAGCTATTTATATCTAGAGCTGGTGTAAACTGTCCCCCTATAAAGCTTAGGTTTGAAGTAACTTAAAAGAAAAATAGCTATCCGTTGAATTAAAAAAAAATCATTTATAGATCTTCTCTTGCCTCCTAATTATGCAGGATCAGCGCGCTGTTTTTGGGGGGGGCCTGTGGAGGTGGGACTGACGCGGACCTCCAGGGGAGTCCCACGCTCCCCCCACTCCCCAGCCAGCGGTAAAGCACCCCCAGGCTGGCTGGTGACCACCCTCCAGGCGGGGATGTCTCGGGCTGGGTCATGCTCTCCCTCGCCGGGTGCCCGGTGGGGACTGGGGGAGGCAGGGCAGGCAGCAGATCCGGAAAAGTGGCTGTTGCCTGGGAGGAAGTTGACCCTCCTCCCCTACCAAGGGCTTGGGATGAAAATAGCTTCTTCCTCTTTACCCTTCCTGGCCCCAGCCCATTTCTATAAGTCCTCCTCCCCATTTCTGCAAGTGCCCCCTCCCGCAGGGACAATTCGGCCCCCTCACCGAGGACTAAACGGTCATCAGGGATGGCAGGGGGCCCGACGCCCGGACTCCGCGTCTGGCCAGGGGCCGCTCGGGACCCTCCCTCCGGCCCCCGCGGACGCCGCGCCCGCAACTCCGGCAATTGCGGCGACTTCCAGCCTCCCCCCACCCAATTAGCAGAAACCTCCACAGACCCTCCGAGCCCCCACGCTGCTTCCTTTCTCTCCAGGGGAGACTGTCACCTGGGAACCCTGTCCCCTGCACCGGGGACCGCCGGCACCGAGGCACCCCCATATCCCTTGGGAAAGGTGGGGGCGCAATTAGTTTCTTCCAATTAGTTTCCCCTCTTTGTATAGAACCCATTCAAACTGTGGCTGTAATCCTCCGCGCGAGGGGGAAAGTAGTCCCGACCTTGCATCCTATTTCTCTTCTCGTGTCGCGCATATTTTACTTTTTGAAGCCAACGGGACTCACAGTGGGGCCCTTCGCGGAATGTAGGGGCAGAGGCTGCGGGGGGTGAGCGCAGGTGAGGGGGTGGGGGGGGCCGCAGCAGAGGGAGGGGGCGGGGAGGGCAGCTAACTCCTCGCTATTGCCTAGAGAGATGGATCATGGGGCGTAGAGAGATTACAAACCTCAAACCACGTACAGCCGGGCGATACGCGTCAACCGAACCTGACCAACGGAAGCCCGGAGCCTCCCCCTCCCCGCGCTCCCGCCCCCGTCCCTTGGACAGACGGGAGTGCCGAGCCAACCGCGCTGCCGCTCGCTGTCCGAATCCCACAGAAGCCAATGGGAGCCCGTGGGGGGCGGAGCCAGCCCGCTTCGGGTTGGGCTGCGCGCGGCTTTCCCCCCTTCTCGCCCCAGGCCCCGCCCCCCCCCGCCCGCTCGCGGCTCCCGGAGTAGTTAGTGCCAGTGAAGTGCGGGCGGCGATGAGAGCGAAAGTTGCGCTCGGCTCGGCGCTGGGGGCTTGAAGCGGCACCGCTCTCCGCCCGCCAGGCCACCCCCAGCCCCGACTCGCGCCCGCGGGCTTCCACCGCGCCCGCCCAGCCCCGCGCCCGCCCGCGCTCCCTACCCCCCCGGCCCGGCGCCCCCTCCTCAGGAGCCGCGGGGCCCCGCCACTTTCGCCCGGCCCCGGCCCCCGCCGATGCCGGCCATGGTGGAGAAGGGCCCCGAGGTCTCAGGGAAGCGGAGAGGGAGGAACAACGCGGCCAGCGCGGCCGCCTCGGCCGCTGCCGCCTCGGCCGCCTCCGCTTCGGCCGCCTCCGCCGCCTCGGCCGCCGCCTCCGCCTCGGCCGCCGCCGCCGCCTCCGCCTCGGCCGCCGCCTCGGCCGCCGCCGCCCCCAATAATGGGCAGAATAAAAGTTTGGCGGCGGCGGCGCCCAATGGTAACAGCAGCAGCAACTCCTGGGAGGAAGGCAGCTCGGGCTCGTCCAGCGACGAGGAGCACGGTAGGTGGCAGCCGCCCCGCGCCGCCCCCGCGCCCGCCCGCCCGCGCTGACCGCCGTGCTCTGCTTCCCCGCAGGTGGCGGCGGCATGCGGGTCGGACCCCAGTACCAGGCGGTGGTGCCCGACTTCGACCCCGGTGAGTAGCGGCCCGGGGCCCCGCGACCCGAGGGGGCGGGGGCCCTCGGACAACTTTTCTTTTTGTGTGTGTTCGCCCTGCCGTCCGCGGGGCGAACAGCAGGGCGAGAACCGGGAGGGGAACACACACCCGAGCGTGGTCCGCCAGCGCGCCTCGGCACCCCGGGGACGGAGGCCCAAGCCGCCCGGGGTCGGGTCGCTGCCGCGGGCCCGCTGAGCCCCGGGGGCGGGGGCGGCGTCGGCGCGGCCGCACCTGGCCTGCAGGCTCCCGCGGGCCCGGGGTCCCGGGCCGGCTGCGCCCTGGCCGGGGGGTCGGGGTGCCGGCGCCGGAGAGTTAGCGTGCTGCGAGCGCCCTGCACTTGGGACGTCCGCCCACCCGTCTCTGTCCTGCCAAATGTCGCAGCGCTGGCCCTTCCCTCCTCCTGCCGGCCCCCCGGGCTTCTGCTCGCCCCTGACTCCCCTCCCAGCCCGAGGGGGAGTAGAAAAGCGACCCCCCAAAATCAGTTAAGAAGTGTGCTTCCCAGAGGGCGCCTGCCTGGGGAGAGAGGCTTGCTCGTGGCAGTTTGATTTTAGGACCTATTTGTAAATGTCCGTGTGTTTCCTTTTTTGTTTTGTTTTGTTTTGTTTTCCTTGAAGGAAGGGGTTGTGAAAGAATAGAACCTTCAGAGGCTTTAGCCTAAGGAATGATTTCCACCTCCGAGAAATCCCTACACCCTAGAATGGAACATTTACTTTCCTTGCTGCTATTCTGCGTGGAAGCAAATTTAAAGTGGTACCAGAAAAAAATCTAATCAGACAAAGGAATTCGTCAGATTTTAATGCGTGAGATTCTAGCTGGTCTCCGTAGGACTGTTCTTTAAAGATTGTTGGCATAGAAGATGTTTGAAAGGATACGGGTTTTATTTCAGAAATAAAATTCAAAAGAGAATCCTGCAGAACTGGAGTTGTTAACAGGCTTTCTGGTTGGAGGGCTTTGGAGCTGGAAGGTATCTATGTAGGTTATACCACTAGTTTATTTGAGAAAATAAATGCATAAATGCTTTTCCTTGGAAACAAGACTGCAGAAAATTGCAAGGATCTAGTCCTTGAAAAAGGAGATTGCTCTTAAGCTGTTATTAAGGTACTAAACTCTGGGTGTTCTTTGAAGTGAAAATACACAGGGATCCCTGAGTGAGCTTTTGGGCACTCTGGAAATAAATGACCTTGCCCATATTGGCCTTCTAAATTTTAGTCTGTTGATTTAAATCTCTTAAATTTATGTAGTATAATACCCAGGTTTGTATTCCTTTTAAATTCGTGTTAGTCTTTTTGATAGTTTCCCCTTCCCCCACATCTTCCTTTTTTGGTAGTGACTTCTCATTTACAAGAGTGACAGGATAGGACCGGGAGACCAGGCTTTTTCTCTTGTATGCATGCCTTCTCCGTTCCTAGGTTGGCCACCAGGGGAAGCATACTGTTTTTTGGTTACAGTTGACCCTATCTTCATTTTGTAGGTCAAGTCCATCTTTGTTTTAATATACAGAACATAAAGCAAAGGTTGTCACCAAGTTTCCCACACATATTAAAAAAAATCAACTTGCATAGATCTTTTAGTTAAGTTGGTCGATTTTTACTACGTTTTAGTTATATTAATTTCGAGAGCTTTACTTAAATGATGTGACTAAGGAAAAGGGCATATTTGATGGCAGCAACAGGAATTAGATTTCTGACGTTCTTCTAAATATGGATGTCTACCTCTGCATTGTTAGTAATGACTTCTTTGGGTTTGTTCTCTGAAATAGCAGATGTAGTAGGATCATATTTTGAGCTGCCCTTGTATTTTTGATGGAATAGATACAACCATAAAAATACTAGAGAGCTGCCATTCTAAAAAGTAAAACATTGTAAATGTTCTGTGTAGTCTTACTGCCAGTTGATTGGGGTTTGGTATTAATATTTATAAATTTCTTATTTTGTGTTGTTTTAATCTGGAAAGGAATCTAACTGACAAACAATTTTAAGCCCTGTTTTGCTAGTCTGAGCAGTGGGACACATTCATAGGTATGGCTGAAAATTGTGGGAACTCATTGTTTCCTAGTTTTGTTTTTTTTTTTTTTTTAGGTGTGTTCTTATACAGAACTTAGTATCAGGAAGAGGAGACTTCCATTTCGGAATAGAAATGGTACACCATGTTTGATTCATGGCAAAAAAAAAAATTTTTTTTAGGTCTTAAGACTGAAAGGTTCTTTCTATGAGTACAGGTTAGGAATAATACGGACTTTGAAATTGTGATTGTTAGTGCTTGTTGTTTCTCCCTGCCTGAGTTTTGAGTGCATTTTTTTTTTTTTTAAACCAGAATTTAAACAAGTGAATGTGAAACTCCTCAGGAAGCCTTTTTTTCTTTCTTTTTTTAAAAAAACATCTCTGGTAAAGATGTGTGAGTGGAAGAAGTTGATTTTAGTTTTTTTTAAAGTCAGATTTTCTTTATGGTATCCCAACTTGACCTTATTTAGCTTTAAAAGCAAATGGTTGAAGCTAGGAACACCTGACCTTCCCTGTATAGTCCAAGGAAGATCCACTTCTGTCATTCCTTACAGGTAGTGAATAAAATGGATGGAGCACTGTAACCCTAAAATGCTGATTCAGTTCTTCTAATCAGATGAAGACCCAGACTAGATTTGTGGACTGTGGTGTGACTTGGCAAATAAAATGATAGGAAAAGTTTTATCAATTAGTTTTAAAAACAAAGACCAGAATGTAGTTCTACATCTTTAACTTAGGCTTTGTTCTTGGGGCGCCTGGTGGCTCAGTCGTTAAGCTTCTGCCTTCAGCTCAGGTCATGATCCCGGGGTCCTGGGATCGAGCCCTGCATCGGGCTCCCTGCTCAGCGGGAAGCCTGCTTCTCCCTCTCCCACTCCCCCTGCTTGTGTTCCCTCTCTCGCTGTGTCTCTCTCTGTCAAATAAATAAAATCTTTAAAAAAAAAAACACACAAAAGTTAGGCTTCTTTCCCAGGTCTGGCGTCCAGACTGTCCTTCCATACCCGTGCTGTAGCGTGTGCTGAGTTGTCGTTGGTTTCTTTTAGAATTTAGTAATCACAGAATAGAGTAAGAGGGAGGAATGCTTACTTTGTCCTACCTCTGGTTAGTTATTTCCTACACTTGCAAAGCATAATTTAATTGGAAATGAGTAGTGTTTTTCTATATAAAGATGTGAATGTTTCCATGATCTTACCAGTAAGCATGCAAAGGAAGGAATCTATAGTCGATATATATATATATACACATAGATAGATACCTATATATTTTTATAGCTTATATATTTCTATCATTGTTTGGTACTCTTCCTCTTTGTTGTCTTCTAGCTGGAGAAACACAGTGACAGGATGTTAAGGTTGACTCAAGTTCTTTGTTTTCTGAAGCATGGGTTATTATGTCAACTTTTATCCTGGATTGGTTTTCAGTATCACAGTTTACTGATACTAAAGTTGAGACTTACAGAAGAGGAAATTGTTAATGATAAATACTTTTGAGATAATGGTCCTTTAAAAAAGCAACCTATATTTGGAACATTGAATCCAACTTAATGAGATTTGAAAATTTGGGTTGTCATTGACTCAACTGTCACTTCAGAGTTGATTTATATTAGTAAAATGTGTTCTGCTTTAATGTGGAATAATTTTACTGAACAGAGGTCTTGACCTGCTTTTCATTTTTTTTTTTTTTTTTTTTTTTTAAGATTTTATTTATTTATTTGAGAGAGAGAGAATGAGAGACAGAGAGCATGAGAGGGAGGAGGGTCAGAGGGAGAAGCAGACTCCCTGGACCTGCTTTTCATTTTTTACTGGTGGTTCTGTGTTCCTCTTTGAACACATTATTTTCTATGCTTCAGTTTCATTGTAAAAATCAATTTTATAAATATTCTAAAATTAATAAGTTACGGTGAATGTTTTGTGATTTAGACAGCAGTGTTCACCCAACCATGAGAGGTTGGGGTAATGATAGATCCTGTGAGATCAACCTTGTCAAGTCGTGTGGTGAGGAGACACTTGGAACTGGTTGTCTGCAGATTGAATGCCCTGGCTCTGTGACTAAGCAGGTGCTAAAGGTAGAGCTGGTCATTTTATTTCCAGAAACCTCAGTTTCCTCTGTCATAAATCAGGGGTTGTTTGCATCACTAATAGTCCATGATTATGTCAGTTATAGTCCTCTTTGTAATTTTTTTTTTAAGGTATTTATTTGAGAGAGAGCACAAGTGCAAGAGCGGGGGGAGGGGCAGAGGGGGAGGGAGAGAAGCAGACTGCCCGCTGAGCGTGGAGCCCAGGGACCCTGAGATCACTGCCTGAGCCAAAACCAAGAGTTGGAGCCTTAGCTGACTGTGCCACCCACGTGTCCCCTTTGTAATTTCGTGTTTCTTTCAGAAGCAGTGTAGCGTGGATTGGGAGAGCCTGGGCTGTCTCAGTGCCTTACGGTGCTCCGTCCTCAAACTTGGGTTTGGGTCCTGGCAGGGCCTCCTGCCAGCTGTGTGTGTTGCCCCTGGGCAAGTTCCCTCCCTCTTGTCTTCATCTGTAAAACAGATAATAGAATATCTTAACTTACACATGTAAAATGCCTAGCACAGTGCCTGGCACACAGAGTGCTAAGTAAACATTTTCTGCTATCCTTATTCTGATTATCATTCATTTAACTTAAGTTGCCAAATAGTGGTCCTTGCATCACCTGCTTTACTCATAGGGAAGACTGGATTATAATGAAGCCATTGATTTGAACGTAAGTCATGCACTGAGATATTTGAAGATGATTGCTCTTAAGTCACGTGTACTTACTACAGTTTAGTTATATACCCTTTCCTCGAAGATGGAGGAGTCCAAAACATTTATGTAGCAGAAAAGAATACTGAGGACCAGAGAGCGTAGGTAAATCTCTTCAGATCAAGTTTCTAGATAGTGTAAAGACACCTTGAATCACTCCCTGGGCCAGGGGAGGTACACATTAACTAGGTTCTGAGTCAGGGAGTTTTTGCTCTAAACTTTGAGGTTCTTGTCTTTGAGAGTTAATGCTTTCAAGGTAGGGTTCTACCACAGTACTCCCTTCCGTGGATGGTGACTGTGATTCAAAGGTTAGCTGGTTGAGACTGACCAGAACATAGTGGTTTTAAAAATCAATAGGGGCGCCTGGGTGGCTCAGCCGTTAAGCGTCTGCCTTCGGCTCAGGTCATGATCTCAGGGTCCTGGGATCGAGCCCCACATCGGGCTCCCTGCTCGGCGGGAAGCCTGCTTCTCCCTCTCCCACTCCCCCTGCTTGTGTTCCCTCTCTCGCTGTCTCTCTCTCTGTCAAATAAATAAATAAAATCTTTAAAAAAAAAAAATCAATGTTAAGGGGCGCCTAGGTGTCTCAAGTCAGTTAAGCATCTGACTTTGGCTCAAGAGATGATCTCAGGGTCTTGGGATCGAGTACCCACAGTGGGCTCCCTGCTCATGTTCTCTTTCTCTCAAGTAAATAAAATCTTAAAAAAAAAAAAAAAAAATCGGGCGCCTGGGTGGCTCAGTCATTAAGCGTCTGCCTTCGGCTCAGGTCATGATCCCAGGGTCCTGGGATCGAGCCCCGCATCGGGCTCCCTGCTCCTGCTCGGAGGGAAGCCTGCTTCTCCCTCTCCCGCCCCCCCCGCTTGTGTTCCTGCTCTCGCTATTGCTCTCTGTGTGTCAAATGAATAAATAAAATCTTTAAAAAAAATAAATAAAATCAGTGTTAACTTGTACTGTAGAAATTTAGGCTTTTAGAAGGTCATTTTCCTTGGTATTATAAGGTTCTGGGGGGCAGTTCAGTTGAAAAAACTCTTAAATCTTTGGAGATGAAACATCAAAGTTCTATCCAAGTTACTGTATTTTCTCCCAGGTTGTCTTTTTATATTTTCTTCTCTGCTACATAGATTGTTGTAAGCAATTTATGGTTTAGCCCTCACTTTTTTCTGAGTCTTTCTTCAGAGGTTCCGTGCATAATGTAAAAAGAAATAGTCTTCTATATGTCCCCTACTCTAATGGAAAACAGTGATCTTTGCTAAGGTGTAATGTAAGTTTGTATTTATATTAAAAACAGAACTTGAAATCACTTTGTGGGAGAGGAAATCTGTAGCAATGTAGTAGAAGTCTGAATAAGGTAGAGTTTGGGGATTGAATACTGATTCAGTGATTTGGAAGGAGTTAATTCCTCCCACAGCTTTAAATACAATTGTCGAAAGTATTTGTGACCCTAGAAATGATAGGGTTATAGTTGCAATATAACAGTTTCTTCTGTTTTGTGTTTTGAATGTTTTATTAATACATCGTATCTAGTGTCTAGTTGAGTTTTATGGTTTCTGTGTTGATTTTTATTATTTATGTATTTTTTTAAATATTTTATTTTATTTTTTGATTTTATTTATTTTTAGATTATTTATTTATTTATTTGACAGAGAGAGAGACAGTGAGAGAGGGAACACAAGCAGGGGGAGTGGGAGAGGGAGAAGCAGGCTTCCTGCTGAGCAGGGAGCCCGATGTGGGGCTCGATCCCAGGACCCTGGGAACATGACCCTAGCCGAAGGCAGCCGCTTAACTAACTGAGCCACTCAGGCGCCCCCCCAAAGATTTTATTTTTAAGTAATGTCTATATCCAACATGGGGCTCGAACTTAAAACGCAGAGGTCAAGAGTCAACATGCCCCACAGCTGAGCCAGCCAGACCCCCCCTTCCCCCTTGTCGATTTTTTTTTAAAGTTGGTTTAAGGTGACAAAGTGTTCTTCCAAAATGTTTGAGAGAAATGACATTAAAATGTCATTTATTTTTTTTTTTTTAAAGATTTTATTTATTTATTTGACAGAGAGAGACATAGAGCAGGAACACAAGCAGGGGGAGTGGGAGAGGGAGAAGCAGGCTTCCCGCGGAGCAGGGAGCCCGATGTGGGACTCGATCCCAGGACCCCGGCATCATGACCTGAGCTGAAGGCAGACGCTTAACGACTGAGCCACCCAGGCGCCCCAAAATGTCATTTATTTTTAAGATTTTATTTATTTGAGAGAGAGCGAGTGTGCATGGGTGCACGAAGGGAGAGTGGGGGGGTGGGGCAGGGGGAGAGGGAGAAGCAGACTCCCCGCTGAACAGGGAGCCCAAAGTGGGGCTCAGTTCCAGGACCCCAAGATCATGACCTGCCAGGCGCCCCCCCAGGCTCCCCTTAACATTTCATTTAAATGACATTTTAATGGAGTACCTGGGTGACCCCTCCCCCCTGCTCACACATGCACCCGTGCTCTCTCTCTCAAATAAATAAAATCTTAAAAAAGAAATAAATGAGGGACGCCTGAGTGGCTCAGTTGGTCAGGTGTCTGCCTTTGGCTCAGGTCATGATCCCAGGGTTCTGGGATCGAGCCCCACGTTGAGCTCCTTGTTAGCGGAGAGCCTCCTTCTCCCTCTCCCTCTGCTGCTGCTCCCCCTGCTTGTGCTCTGTCTTTGTCTCTCTCTCTGATAAATAAATAAATAAGATGTTAACAGTAAGCCCTAAAACTCCTATTTTTTCAAATTAGTCAGATTTTTAAAAGATGTGGGTCTTAATGAAAATTGAACACCAGACATAATTTTTGAAGTTTCTAATTTTTTCTCCCTCAAAGTAATGAGTGAAAATTGTAATGCCCATCTAATCCAACCTTCCTATGTCCTAGATGAGGAAAGAAAGAGATAAAATGACTTATGTTTGTCTTTCTTTCAATATCTAATCATTGAAAGTGTCACAAGGTTGAGTTGAGGCCATATGAGGCCAAACTTCAAACTTGGCTTATTTTAGATGTTGTAGAGTCTTGTTACTGGGTACAGTAATTGGGAGCAGTAATATGTGTTCAAAATTTTAGATCGAGACATAAGAGTTTAAAATTTTTTTAAATTGAAGTGACTGGATAGTTACGCATATTTTGAATATCTTTGTGTATTACCATTGGATAGGATAGAATTGTAATCATAGAGTTATTTAAAAAAAAGTAAACATTCAGATAAAACAGCAAGTAATACATGTACCCACCACTGTGATTAATACTTAATATTAGGCTGTATTTGTGTCATGTGCAGCTGAAGGCTAATTCTCTCACTTCCTGCATTAATTTGGAGTTGATTGATGTTTTTCCTGAGATAGTTCATTTGCATCCTCTTAGAAGCAGATGCCAAGACAGGATCAGATGTGCAAGAGATTCATCGGGTAAATGCGTGTGAAGGATAAAGAGGAGGGGATGCTTAGGTGGCAAAAGCCTTCAAACTGGATGTCGGCGTGACACCCCTGAAGGAAAACAGAAGGCAGGATGGTTTGTGGTTGGATCCAGGAGCCTAAGGTTGGAGTGCAGCTTGGAGAAAGTCTGAGCCAGAGCAGATTGTTTGTTAGAGGAGTCCATTGGGCAGGAGTGGCCCTGCTCTAGAATGCTTGCTGTGTTCAGTCATTGGCCTGGCACTGGTATGAATGCTGCAGTGGATCCCAAAGGTGCCAGGCGGATGGGACTGCCAGCTAATTAGACATCTCTCAGCACTTTCTCTCTTGAAGGGAAATCTGAGTGCCATGCTCTCAAGGCCTTCAGAATTCCCATACATGTTTTTGTATTTTAATACATACTTATGTATGATAAACAATATGTTTTGTGATGTCAAAATCCTTTTGTAAATGAAATTATTTTGTATATTCATTTGCTTTGATGCTTTCCAAACGAGTACATGTCCACTAACAAGGCACATGAGTTCCATTTCACCCAATCTTCACTATACTGTTAGATTTATTAACTTTTTGCAGTTGCTCTCCTTTTGTGGTTTATGTTGGCATTTTTCTTTTCTTATTTTTTTTTTTTAAAGATTTTATTTATTTGAGAGAGAGAGAGTACATGAGCACACAAGTGGGGGGGTGGGCAGAGGGAGATGAAGAAGCTGACTCCTTGCTGAGCAGGGAGCCCCATGTAGGGCTCGATCCTAGGACCCTGAGATCATGACCTGAGCCTAAGGCAGACGGTTAACCGACTGAGTCACCCAGGCACTCCTCTGTTGTCATTTTTCTAATTACTGGTGAGTTAAATGTCTTTTTATATGTTTTTTGACTACTTGGATTCCTCCTATGAATATGCCTTTTGCTGGGGCGCCTGGGTGGCTCAGTCGGTAAGTGTCTGCCTTTGGCTCAGGTCATGATCCCAGGGTCCTGGGATCGAGCCCCGCATTGGGCTCCCTGCTCGGCGGGAAGCCTACTTCTCCCTCTCCCACTCCCCCTGCTTGTGTTCCTGCTCTCACTATCTCTCTCTCTCTCTGTCAAATAAATAAATAAAATCTTAAAAAAAATGAAAAAGAATATGCCTTTTGCTGTTTTTCTGTAGGGTGTTGGTCTTACTGATTTGTGTGAGTTCTTTATAATTTGGCTATAATCCTTTGTTAGGGTTGCATATATAGAGTTTTTGTTTTCTCTTTAGTATGGGGGGGTATTAATTGAGTTTCTTTGGTTAGGAAGGAATAAAAATAATATCCCTGAATGGACATATTTCTGCTTAAAGCTTGGCCTTGGAATGTAGCCCCTGTAATATTTATCACTAGGATCCTTGATTTGTAAGATGAATGTTACTGAGAACTGACATCTTTTTTTGTTTTGTTTCAGTGTTAGTCATTTTGGTATACTAAACTATTAACCGATTGGCCCACATTACAGTGCCAGATGACTTGGAAAGCTGATTTAATTTCTGTCCAGCATGTAGTTAAAGCAGCAGCATGTTAAAGTTAATGGCTTTAGTTCCTGTAATGGTTGGTTAGTTTCTTGCAAATGGTTAAGGTGCTAAATTCATCTATCTGTCTGATGGATTTGCCACTGATTATAAGGGAATGGGTGAGTGTGTGGATGGGGAGGTAAAACTTGTCATCACTAACAAAACCTTCAAAGGAATGATCTATCAATGCCGGGTCAGAGTGTGCTTATTATGTTCCAGTCTGGTTTGAATACTTTATATCTCTTAAATAACACACAATCACATAAGGTAAAGTAGTTATCCCCATTTTCCAGATGAGGAAACAAAGGCTTACCGTTCTGGTTTAACCTAATAACTTGCCCAAGGTAGTGCATTCTGAGATGCCATTAGTTGTAAGATGTACCGTTATTTTATATATCACCAAGAAAGGAAAAGCTCCAAGATACCACTGTTATGTTGCAGTTAGATTTTAATCTAGTATATTTTAGGGAGAGTCAGCCAGAAGTCCTCTTGAAGAAAAAACTTACATAGGAGTAGTGCTTTTTGGATCAATTAATTGATTAGTTGTTTCCATGTGCTCTCAGGTGTTCTGAAGTTACAGGTTTAGGATTACCAGAGTCCGCTTCGTGTCATGTCCAGTTATATTCCTCTTCTTTCTGGCAGTGAAGACCCAGATTGGTTTGGTTGATTGGCGCAAATTGGAGTGAGTTCTTTTACTCCTGCATGTATGTTGAAATAGTCTTCTTCAGAGCTTAAAACATAATTGTAAGTTTTTTTGAGGGGAGCGATTTCTTATGATTGTATGATTTAAGGTTATAATGGATAGTGTTAGGTTGGTTACCCTTTAGTTTAACAAATACGAATATAATATTTAAATATTGTTTATCCCATCCTCCTGTCCATTTTTCTACAGGTTCACATTGAACTTGAGCTGTGGAGTGAATTTAAGAACCATGCCTTGAATAAGGTGTGAAATGATAAAATATCTGAGAAAGTAATTTATTTTATTTTATTTTAAAGATTTTATTTATTTATTTGATAGAAACACAGCAAGAGAGGGAACACAAGCAGGGGGAGTGGGAGAGGGAGAGCAGGCTTCCCGCCGAGCAGGGAGCCCGATGTGGGGCTCGATCCCAGGACCCTGGGATCATGACCTGAGCCGAAGGCAGACACTTAACGACTGAGCCACCCAGGCACCCCGAAAGTAATTTATTTTAATTAATTAATTTTTGACAGAGTATTTTTTAAAAACCCTTGATTTCACCTGTACCAGCTATCTGGTTAGTATTGTTCAGCAACTAATTTCCCTTTCTTGCATATTATTCCTATCCTCCCTCCCCTCCTCAAGCCCCCCCTCTTCAAGCCCCTCCCCCAAGCCCCCCCAAACTAACCCTGCCCCCCATTCCAAAGTATATATTTCTTGGTGTTATTAGTCAATTTTGTTCTATTTTTTAGAGACCAGAGTATAAAGAAAATTGCAAGCCTTTTTCTGATGGACTCAGATATGAGCTATGCCATGTTTGATTTTATCATAGTGTAATTTAAGGACCAAATTACCGAAGGACTAATTGTTGTCTGCCCAGAACCTCAGGGCTTCCTTTGTACTTAAATTGAGGTTACTTAAGTAGTCTTTGCTCCTAAAGTTTGGCTATGGTATCTTTTTCCAGTTTCATCTACTGGCCCGGAAACACTGCCTGATGGCCTTTGTCTGAAAAGGTTGATTAAAATTTTGAGGTTAGCTAAACATTAATATTTACCTGAATTTAGGGCATTTCTGTGTTGTTTTACACACATATACACATGCACTCTCTCTCACTTAAGGTCACGTTCCTTCTTTACCTCTAGTGGCATGGAAGCTTTTGGACTTGGGGCTTGTTCTGCTTTCAAATTTAGCATGGACATAGGGAGACCAGGATAGTAGAAAGAGTAGAATAAGTAATTAGTTTGGTCTTAATACTGTCAAGTTTTCTGGGAGCTAGTGGTGCCATGTACTTCTGCTTTTATAGAGTGCAATAGTATAGTTTTTTGAGTCACCAATTCAGGTTTAAATATTTTAAGGCTCATTTGCTAACTTGTCCCAGCTGAGTGTGGTTCTGAGCCATGTGCTTGGTTTGGCTGACTTTCTTTGAATAGGCATTTTGTAATGGACATTTAATAACTAAGCATCAAGTTCAATTATTTAAGAAGTGAAAACCCAAGGAAAAATGAACTTTTAAATTGCTGGTAAAAACTGATTTCCCCCATTTTCTGTGCTTTCTTACAGTGAATTTGTATAAATTAGAGATGCACATCTTGCTTAGATACATTAAAATTTTTTTTCTCAAGGTGAGAGTCACGTAACATAAAATTAACCATTTTCAAGTGAACAATTTATTGGCATTTAGTACATTCATTAGTACATTGTGCAGCCACCACCCTGTCTGGTTCCAAAACATTTTCCTCCCCCTAAAAGGAAATCACCTCCCCATGAGGTGGTTACTTCCCACGCCCCACTGTCCCAGCCCCCAGTACATTGCTGACAGTATACAGAGAGTACATGAGACCTGACAGTGGGGCCACCTGATCCCTCCTGGGGTGGAGGGTAGGGCAATTGAAGGAACCAGGAAGTTTTAGGTGATACGATCCTTTGAGCCAAGCTTTAAAAAATAGTTTTTCAGGGGCTCTTTGGAGCATGTGACTCTTGATCTCAGGGTTGTGAGTCCGAGCCCCATGTCAGGCGTAGAACCTACTTAAAAAAAAGAGCTCTTTAATATTTACGATTTTATGGTGCTTATTTTAAAATCAGTATATATAAGCTATAAATTTTAAAAATTATTTTGGGAAAATTCTAATCCTAAAAATTTCAATCCAGATTTTCTTTTTGTCTTGAGCTGTGTTGTCCAATAATGTAGCCACTACTATATAAAAATATTTAAATTTAAATTTATTAAAATCTGTCAGTAAAACATGTGACTCTTGATCTCGGGGTCATGAGTTCCAGCCTCACATTGGGTGTAGAGATTATTTAAAACAAAACTAAACTAAACTAAACAAAAAATTCCGTTCTGTCACACTAGCCACATTTCAGGTGCTCTGTATTCCTGTGTAGGTACTGGTTACCGTATTGGACAGTGCAGAATAGAACGTTTCTGTTATACCAGAAAGTTCTGCGGGACAGCACTGATCTAGGGATTCTGACGACTTGAAAGTTTTCTTGTTTTCAATTTTTATAATTAGTTCAGAAGTTTTGCCTCTTTAATCAAGGTGTGTGGTGAAATGGGATTTTGGAGCAACTGCTAAATATTATGATGGCTGTGTACTGAAGTCTTGTAGTGGGGTATTTGTTTAAATAGTGCTCTTAAGGTATTATAATGAGGCTTCTTGAAAGCAAGTAGAAATAGAAAGCTTAGGAGAGCTTTGTTTTTTGAGGTGGTTATTTAGTACCTAATTAAACCAGAACAATGATTAAGATGTATGGCTATATTGAAGATAAATGTAGGACTTAAAAAATTGACAGTATGAAGTCTCAGCCTTGTCTTCAAAGGTTAGGTTTCTGAAAACAGCCTTATTGAGGTATAATTGACAAACTGCGTATTTCAAGTGTACAGTTAGACGTATGATAGGCTGAAGTCACACTGCTTACTGATGCTATCGTTAATCTTTTTTTGTTTCATTTTGAATACTTTCTATTGCTATGTCTTTAAGTTTACTATTCATTTGCAATGTATAATCTGCCCTCAATCCCATTTTTCATCTCAGACATTATGGGTTTCATACGTAGAAGTTTGATTTGGGTCTTCTTAAAAAAATATATTTCATTGGGCCCTCTGGGTGGCTCGGTTGGTTGAGTGTCCTACTCTTGATTTTGGCTCAGGTCATGATCTCAGGGTCGTGGGATCGAGCCCTGTGTCAGGCTCCTTACGCAGTGTGGAGTCTGCTTGTCCCTCTCCCTCTGCTCCTCCCCCTGCTTACACTCTCCCTCTCTATAAAATAAGTAAAATCTCAAAAAGTGTATATAAAAATATATTTCTTTTTCTAAAAAAGATTTTGAGAGAGAGAGCACTGGGGAGAGGGGCAGAGGAAGAGGGAGAGAGAATCCCAAGCAGACTCTCACAGTGAGCGTGGAGCCTGACATGGGGCTTGACCTCAATCCTGAGACCATGACCTGAGCCGAGACCAAGAGGAAGCTTAACTGACTGAGCCACCCAGGTGCCCCTGTATATATATTTCTTTTTTTTTTTTTTTTAAAGATTTTATTTATTTATTTGACAGAGAGATAGAACAAGTAGGCAGAGAGGGCAGGCAGAGGGAGAGGGAGAAGCAGGCTCCCCGCCGAGCAGGGAGCCCGATGCAGGGCTTGATCCCAGGACCCTGGGATCATGACCTGAGCCGAAGACAGCGCTTAACCAACTGAGCCACCCAGGCACCCCACCCCTCTATATGTATTTCATGTCTCTACTTAGCATAGTCAGTCTTTCCTTTAATATCTTAGGCACATTGAAATACAGTTACAATTGTTTTTAATGCTTTTGTCTACTAATTCTATCATCTGCGTCATTTCTGGGTTGGTTTTGATTGATTTTTCTCCTCATTATGGGTTGCCTTTTCTTGCTTCTTTGCTTGTCTGGTAGTTTTTGTTTGGATGCCAGACATTATGAATTTTACTTTGATGGATGCTGGATATTTTTGTATTCCTATAAATATTCTTGAGCTTTTTTTCTGGGACATGGTTAAGTTCCTTAGAAATAGCCTGTTCATTTCAGATCATTTAAATTTTAAGCTTTGGTAGGCAGCGTCGGGGCAGCATTTCATCTGAGCTGATTATTTCCCACTACAGAGTCAAAACTCTTCTGAGTAGTCTACGCAGTAGTCCATGAATTTTGAGGTTTTCTACTCTGGCTGTTGGGAACAGGCAGTCCTCTTGGCCGTATGTGGGCTTTGTGAATTGTTCCCTTTTATTGTTTTGGGTGGTTCTTCATCCAGAAACCTCAAGTATTTTCTTCATAAGGATGTGCTAATGTGCTCCTCAGTACTCTTCTGAATATTCAGGGGGGACCCTCTGCAGATCTCTGGCATCCCAGTTCTGTGCAGCATCCAGCTCTCTTCTGATATTCTTCCCTACAAACTGCCTTGGCTTCTTGAACTCAACTTGTTCCCTCAACCTAGAAAGAGTTTCCCTGAGTCCCCAAACCCATGCTGTCAGGTGGAAACTCTTCAGGCAATAAACTGGGGCAGTTGTAGGATTTACTTCATTTCTCATCTCTCAGGGCTCACTGTACTTTGTTGCTTGGTGTCCAGTGTCTTGAAAACTGTTGCTTCATATAGTTGTCCAGGTTTTAGTTGTTTGAGACAACAGGGTAAATCTGGTTCATGTCACTCCACCTTGGCTGGAAGCAAAAGGTCAAAAACTTTATTTTTTCTAGATTTTATTTTATTTATTTCAATTTATTTATTTATTTGACAGAGAGAGACACAGCAAGAGAGGGAACACAAGCAGGGGGAGTGGGAGAGGGAGAAGCAGGCTTCCCGCCAAGCAGGGAGCCCGATGCGGGGCTTGATCCAAGGACCCTGGGACCATAATCTGAGCTGAAGGCTGACACTTAACAACTGAGCCACCCAGGTGCCCCTTTATTTTTTTTAAAGCTAAACAGAGGGGCACCTGGCTGGCTCAGTTGGAGGAGCATACAACTCTCGGTCTTGGGCTCGTGAGTTCAAGCAGCACGTTGGGTGTAGAGATTGCTTAAGTAAATAAACTTAAAAAAGGTAAGCAGAGGAATTGGTTATATTCCCCCCCCCCTTTTTTTAAGTTTTATTTGTTTAATTTCTATACCCAATGTGGGGCTCAAACTCACCACTCAGATCAAGAGTCACATGCTCTCCTGACTGAGCCAGGTAGGCACCCTGTTACATTTGCTTTTTGTTAGAAAACATTGGTACTTGTTTTATATATTGCCTTTTGCCCCTAACCTATTTGGTTTCTTCTTGAAGTTGGTAAGGCTTTTAAACTTTCTTTTATTTTTGAAGATTTTATTTATTTATTTGACAGACACAGCGAGAGAGGGAACACAAGCAGGGGGGGAGTGGGAGAAGCAGGCTTCCCGCTGAGCAGGGAGCCCGATTTGGGGCGGGGAGAGGGGTGGGCCTCTATCCCAGGACCCTGGGATCATGACCTGAGCCGAAGGCAGACGCTTAATGGCTGAGCCACCCAGGCGCCCCGGCTTTTAAACTTTCAAATTTGGGTTTTATGTTCATGAAAACATTCTGTAAATAGAATAATAATGCTTTTAGAAACCATAATGCCAAATTTTGTGTTTTTATATAGCCACTATTCATTTCAGTATTTGTAATAAAGTGCTTCCTCTGATCTACCCGCTCATTGAAACTTGATGATTCTAGCCCACAATTTTCCAAAGGAAGAGAGTTTTTTAAAATTCACCGTTCTTTAGAAAGTAAATTATTTAAAACTTACTACTTCTAATGTATTTTTGAGAAAAGTATGATTTAGGAAATATCTCATTCTTGGACTGTCTTGGACCTCCATCTTGCTGGAATGTAGTAAAATGATATGTGTATTCCTTTTGAAACACAGAATTTTTATTGTTTTCTAGTCACTTTCAGCTGGATGTCTTTGAGATTTTTGAACATCTGGTGCATTCAAATGCCATATATTGATACTAAACTAAATTAGAGTTTTATGGATCAGCTCATGAACTATCATTTTGAGTAGCCGCTTGGTGTTCTGCTTGCTCGGCAGCACATCAGTTGCCATGGCATTGCCGTTTCTGTACAGCATTGTTAATGGTGCCGAGAAGTTGGGGGGTAGGGATGCTTCCCCTTACCCTGTTAGAAGGAGCTTATAAACTGCAATAGCTGAACTTTATTTAGCTTTGTATATTAAGTTTCTAGATAATGTTTAGAGAGTTTTATTGCTGTAAAAATTTTAAAGCCACACTTTCTGCCTTATTAAGAACAAGTAGCAATAGCAAAGTGAAAGTGTTGATACCAGTGATTTGAAGTGTAGGTTCTACAAACTTTCATGCAGTTGAGACAAAGCTAATAATCATTAGGCATTCTAAAAGCATGCAGCTCTTACCTCAGACGTATTCATTGGTTGGCTGTGTTTAACTGTGAAGGGAAGAAAACCAAGAACATGTATAAAATTGGGATTACACTGTGGAAAAGTAAAATGAGATGTAATTAGGTGTTTTTTAGTTTTTAGCTTTTCAGGAACATGATTATGACCCTTTGGGCATGTCTATTGCCTTGCTTTCACACATTCCACTTTTGTACATGTTTTTAGGAATTCATTATGTGAGAACATGATGGACTCCTTATAATTTTGCTGACCTAAGAACACTAAATTTTTCTGTTAGAGGATATTACACATATAGTTTCCCTAAATATTAGTAACTTGCTTTTTTTTTTGCTAATGAAAAATTTAAACATGTAGAAAAAATCGGATATTAATGAATCCTGTATGTTTAGCAACCAGATTTAATAATTGTATGATTTTTGTCATATTTTGTTAATCAAAAAGAGTTTTTATGGCTGAAGTTTAGTAAATTTGCTTTTAAGTGGTATTTGCATATTACAGAATATAATAATTAAGTCTAACCCTTTTAGACTTAATTATTTATTGGATATCTACTATTTTCCACAGTCATAAAATGCCTAGTCTGGTATGATAAATGCTGTATTATAGGGGCGTACCTGTGCTCTGAGAGCCTGTGGGTCAGTGGGACAAGGTGACGTGGTTGAAATGGGGTGTGGAAGGGGATGCTTTCTTGAGGTGACCCTTAAGGTGGGTCTGGAAGGGCAGATGAAGAAACAATGCTCCAGGCTGAAGGAGCTATGTATTTACATAGAGCCCTATGGGTAGAGAGGGCTTGACGTTTTTGAGGAATCATTAGTAGTTTGATATAATTAAAACTCAGGAAGGTAATCAGGAAAGTGTTGGAAGGTGAGATGGGAGAGGTAGATACATATTAATCACAAGGGCCTGTGTGCCAAGCTGAGGAATGTATTTATTAAGATGTAATTCACATACCATAAAATTCACTCTTTAAAACTGTGCAGTTTGGTGGGTTTGCATATAGTCACAGTTGTGCAACCATTACCACTATCTTAATTTCATTTTCATTACCCCAAAAGAAGCCCTGTACTTATTAGCAGTCATTCCTATTTGGAATTTATTTTAAATGTTGTTTAAATGATTTTCAACAATCATTAAAGATACAAGTCTTTTTGATATGCATAAAAATAATATACTTTCCTTAATGTTTGTTTGTATTATGGAAGCAGTAATGTATATTTTTGTGAAATAATGCATGTGGTATTGACCATGCATTTTATTTTTTATTTTATTTTATTTATTTTTAGAGCAGGAGGTAGGGAGGGGGAAAGAATCTCAAGCGGACTCCACACCCAGCACAGAGCCTGGCTTGGGGCTTGATCCCACAACACTGCGATCATGACCTGAGCCAAAATCAAGAGTCGGACGCTTAACTGACTGAGCCACCCAGGCACCCCTGACGATTCATTTTAAAACCACACTACTCCATTTTGGATAAACATTGTTCTTCAGTGTGAGTAACACTGGAGAATTTTAAGCCAGACAGTGGTGTGAATGTAATTGCAGTTTGGAAAGATCATTGGTGGTTGTGTTGAAGAGAGCTTGTAAGAATGGATTCACTGAAGGTAGAGAATACTAGTCATTCATTCAGAAACCTTTAAATAAGCATCTCCTATTTTTCCAGACACTGTTCTAGGCTCTGTGAACAAACTAGACATTCTCTGCCCTCATGGAATTAAGTTGTAGTGAGGGGAAGGGAATGGGGATAGATTTGAAAGCTCTTAAGCTGTTAGAATAGACTTTGATGGTAGGTTGGATGTGGGGCACAAGGAGGCGACAGTGACTTCTGGATTTCTGGCTTAGGTGACTGTGTGATTGATGATGCCATTCACTGAAATAGGAGTGATTGCGGTTTCGAGATTGAGATGCCTGCACATAATAATTCAGGCAGCATTTATTGAACTGTCATGGACTCTTCTCCTGTCTCTCCTCTAAGTTAGGTCCACCTTGTATGTCTTCTGTGTGTACCTTGTTACTTACCTTTATTATGGCACTTCTCCATCTTTAGTTGCTAGCTTTTACGTCTTCTCTGCTGCTCATTGAAGGTGGGGACTGCCCATATCATTTTTGGATCCCTCCTGCAGACCATTTAACTAGCATGCAGTATATAATTCTCATTGCCTCTACTGCTGCTGTCCCCTTGTAAGCCATCATCATCTGAAACTCGAATCACTGCAGTAGCCTTCTGGTAGGTCTCCTGCTTCTGTTTATTAAAACGTAAGTCAATATGTTTCTCTGCCATTAAAACCTCACAGTGGCCCACATTTGACAGGGGCCTCATAAGACCTTCTTAGTCTGGTCTTGCACTACTACTCTGACTTTATCTCCTTCCCTTCTTTCAGATCTTTGCTCAAATGTTACCATCTCAATGAGGCCTATCTTGACCTACCTAGCTATCCATCTAGAAGCATATTATCTCTAAAATATGACTTTCAGACAATCTAGCTACATATTGTACGGTTCCACCTATATGACAGTTCTGGAGAAGGCAAAACTATGGTGACAGTAAAAAGATCAGTGGTTGCTAAGGGGTTAGAGTAGGAGCAGGGAAGATTAAGGAGAGCACAGAGGATTTTTAGGGCAGTGAAACCACTCTGTATGATACAGCAATGATGGGTGCATGTCATTATACATTTATCTAAACCCACAGAATGCACACCAAAAGTGAACCCTAAGGTACACTATGAACTTTGTGTGATTATGATGTGTCAGTGTGGGTTCATCTGTCGGTGTCCCACTCAGTGTGTGTTGAGGGGGGAGGCTGTTGTTAATGGGGGAAGCTCTGCATGTGTGGGAGCAGGGATATGTGGGAAATCTCTGTACTTTGCCAATTCTCTTGTAAACCTAAAACTGCCCTAAAGAAAGTAGTCTTTAAATATAAAAACAGCAACAACAAAATCTAACTGCAAATATCATCATTAAATAAAATATTTATTCTTTAGTAGAATTAAATCTTCAGTAAACTATTTTAATTTTTATTTATTTTATTTTTTTAAAGATCTATTCATTTATTTGAGAGAGCGTGTGTGCCTGCTAATGTAGGGAAAGGGGCAGAAGGAGAGAAGCTCAAGCAGACTCCCCGCTGAGCATGGAGCCCAATATGGGGCTTGATCTCACGACCCATGAGATCATGATGAGATCATGACGTGAATTGACACCAAGAGTCAGACGCTTAACTGACTGAGCCACCCAGGTGCCCCTCTAAGTAAACTATTTTTAAACAGTTGGTCTGTTTGAATCAGGATTCAGACATGAGCCACATGTTGCATTTTTTAAAAATAGCTTTGTTGAGGTATAATTGACATAGAATAAACTCATATTTAAAGTGTATAGTTTGATTAGTTTTGACATATATGTGCACCTGTGAAGTTATCACCACAATCAAGATACTGATTATATCTATCATTTCCAAAAGTTTCCTAATGCCTCTTTTTTTTTTTTTTTTTTAAGATTTTATTTATTTATTTGAGAGAGAGAGCACAAGAGGGGGGAGCGGGAGAGGGAGAAGCAGACTCCCTGCTGAGCAGGGAGCCCGATGTGGGACTCGATCCCGGGACTCCAGGATCATGACCTGAGCCGAAGGCAGTCGCTTAACCAACTGAGCCACCCAGGCGCCCTCCTAATGCCTCTTTATAATTCCTCTTACCTGCCACTCTTTTAAGCAACCACTGATCCTCTTTTTGTCATTATTGATCAGTTTGCATTTTCTAGAGTTTTACAGAAATGCAATCTTAAATTATGCACTAGTTTGACTTCTTTCAGCATACTTATTTTGAGGGTCATCCACATTGTTGCATGTATCAATTGATTATTTTTATTCCTGAGTGGTATTACATTGTATGAATACACTAATTTTTTTTTTAATCCATTCACCTCTTGATGAACATCTGGGTTATTTCCATTGTTTGGCTATGACAAAACTGCTATGAAGATTCGTGTGCAATCTCGTGTGCAATTGTGTGAGTATATATTCCCTTTTCTGCTGGGTAAAGTCCTCAGGAATGGAATCATATAGTAGTTGTATGTTTGTTAATTTTTTAAGAAACTGCAAAATTTTTCAAAGTGGTTTTACAATTTTACATCCCACCAACAGTGTATAAGAATTCTAGTTGCTCCACAACCTTGCTAACACTTGGTGTGGTCAGTCTTTTTAATTTTAGACATTTTGACCTATATGTAGTGGTATCTGATTTTACCTACATTTTTCTAGTGACAAATGATGCTGAGTTTTGTTTTTTTATATGCTTATTTGCCATCCCCATCTTCTTTGGTGAAATAACGTCACTTCCCTTTCTCAGCTTCATGGCCTGGAAACTCTCTCAAAGCAGTACGTTGGGACAGTTTGGAAGCTCATCTCGTTTCCCATCAGGGATCACTGTCCTTTGTCACCTGATGTCCGTTGACTGGAAGACCGTTGTTGCATATATTTTGTTTGTTTGTTCTTCAGGATGTTTCAAGGGTGAGGGTCAGTCTGGTCTCTGTTACTCCGTCCTGGCCAAAAGCATACCCACTCAATTTTAATATATAGATTTTCTCCTTTTTTTATTTTCCTTGTAATTTAGTGGTGGAAAAACACTAGATTGTCTGGATGAGTTTCCCTCATGCTGGATCTGCTGATGTATCGCCTTGATGTTTTTATCATGTTCTTTGTCCTCTGTATTTTCTGTAAACTTGGTAGTTAGATTTAGGAGGTTGATTGATTTTTTGATTAAAATTATTTTTGTCAGGGGCGCCTGGGTGGCTCAGTTGGTTAAGCGACTGCCTTCGGCTCAGGTCATGATCCTGCAGTCCCTGGATCGAGTTCCGCATCGGGCTCCCTGCTCGGCGGAGAGCCTGCTTCTCCCTCTGACCCTCCCCCCTCTCATGTGCTCTCTCTCTCTCTCATTCTCTCTGTCTCAAATAAATAAATAAAATCTTTAAAAAAAAAAAAAAATTTATTTTTGTCAGGAATAATTTACAGGAGGTATTTCGACCATCCTATTTAAAATGGGAACTTCACTGCACTCCAGGCCCCCTCATCTTGCTCTACTATTTCTAATTTTCATAGCACCTTCTAACATGCTGTAAATGTACGTATTTGTTTAATGTCTGTTCTAAAATATATACAGACTCTGTAGGGTGCCTGCATGACTCATTCGGTTAAACGTCTGCCTTCAGCTCAGGTCCAGGATCGAGTCCCGCATTGGGCTCCCTGCTCAGCGGGGAGTCTGCTTCTTCCTTTGACCCGCCCCCCTCTTGTGCTTTCTCTCTCTCTCAAATAAATGAATAAAATCTTTTTTAAAAAATCATAAACCCCATAAAGGCATGGGTCTTTGTTTTGTAACACCCTTGTTTTGTATCTAGATTCCTGTATCCTCAGAGTTTAGAACATTGTTTAGCACATAGTTGGTACAAAATAAAATCTCTTGAATAAGTGAATGAAATACCAAGGCACAGAACTGATAAACTGCCTAGCCTTCACTACTGTCCATAGAAAAGTAACATTTTCTTTTGTTAGATTAATTGTGCTTAGCAACATTATTAAAAGTAATATAAAATCCTCTGGAATTTGGGCAGTTACAAACTCTAGAGATGGATTTTGGAGGAGGGTTGTGTCACCGGCTCTACTTCTTCCTCTGAGAATAAGCCTCTTTTTGGTAGCTACCAGAGATTGATTGGCTCTTTACAATCCTAGCCCAAACCTAGCAGCCTTTTTCAGCAGAAAGGAAGAGCACTGCTTTGGTGAGACTGCCCTCTGCCAGCCAAGAGGCTTCACCAGATGTCAGGAGGAAGCCCAGGAGCTTTGCTGTTCCTGGCAAAATCCTCACACACCCCCTCCCTTGCCTCAGCACACCTAGCTTCTCCATCACTTTCTGCCTTGGGAACATCAGTATTAATCTCATCATGTGCTTTTTTTTTTTAAGTGATTTCACCCAGCAGGCCAGAATTACTGGGTCATCCTCCCATTATGTGGACTCCAACCTCCAAGACTCTTACCTGCGTTGTTTTTTCTGACCTCATCTCCCACCTCTGACCTTCCCTTGAAGTCTTCACACTGAGCCTTCTGAAACTCTGGGTGCATCAGCAGAACCCCCAATCCTCAATTTCTTTGGTGAATTTCCCTTACATTCTTGTTCTAACAGAAAATTGATTGTCTTCTGATGGCACTGTTTTCCCTGTAGCACTCTCAAGTAGTACTTGCTTCCGCTACATTTCTTGTGTCCCTGGGCCTGGAAGTGGGATGTTCTCCTTGTTCTTTATTGCCAGTTCCATACCATTCTTTTCCCGAAAATACCCCACTATGAATATGATGTCATCAGATTACACCATTTACTACTGCTTTTTGCTGTAATCTGCCTTTCCACAAACTGCTGGAAGAGTGAACCTTTATCCTTATCTCTAGTAACGCTCCTTCATGCCTGCTCTGTGTAATATCGGCACAGCTGTGCCCGTTCCTTTTCGTTAGTGTTTGCATACTATGTCTTTTCATCTTTGTGCTTTCATCCTTCCTCTATTCTGATGATTTAGGTATGTCTAAACAGGTTTTTATCCAAATCATAAAAGCAAATCTTTGCTTTTACCTAAGGCATTTCGTTCCATTTACAGTTTCACTTAAGTATTTATTGATATGTTTTTGTATTTAGATCTACCAACTCAGAGCTTTCTATTTATTTGACCCACTTGTTCTGTGTTTCGTTTTTGTTCCTTTGCCCTTCTTTTGCATTGTTTTAGTGTTTATTATTATTCTACCCTCTCTCCTTAGCTTGGTAGTTATATGCTCTTTTTATTTATTTATTTATTTATTTATTTATTTATTTTAATTTTTTTTTTAAAGATTTTATTTATTTGACAGAGAGAGACACAGTGAGAGAGGGAACAGAAGCAGGGGGAGTGGGAGAGGGAGAAGCAGGCCTCCGGCGGAGCAGGGAGCCCGACGTGGGGCTCGATCCCAGGACCCTGGGATCATGACCTGAGCCGAAGGCAGACGCTTAACGACTGAGCCACCCAGGTGCCCCTGTTTATTTATTTTTAAGATTTATTTATTTATTTGACAGAGAGACACAATGAGAGAGGGAACACAAGCAGGTGGATTGGGAGAGGGAGAAGCAGGCTTCCTGCGGAGCAGGGACCCCAATGCGGGGCTCGATCCCAGAACCCTGGGATCATGACCTGAGCTGAAGGCAGACGCTTAATGACTGAGCCAACCAGGCACCCCTATATGCTCTTTTTAAAAATAGTATTCTCTTAATGATTATCCTAGGGGTTACAGGTGTTTTTAGTTTTGTATTCAATTTTTAAAATTATGGTAAAATAAACAATATAAAATTTGTCATATTTAACCATTTTTTAAAAAGTGTACAGTTCAGAGGTATTAAATACACCCATAATGGGCTGTACAGTCATCCTTATCTTCCATCTTCAGAACTCTTTTCATCTTACAAAACTGAAACTCTATTCCTATTAAACAGTGACTCTCCGTGCACCCCTCCTCCAGCCCCTGTCCACCCCACCATTCTACTTTCTGTCTCTATGATTTTGACCACTCTAAGTATCTTTTATAAGTGGAGTCACACAGAATTTGTTTTTGGTGACTGGTTTATTTCACTTGTCATAATGCCCTTAAGATTCATCCATGTTGTAGCCTATGTCAGAATTTCCTTCCTTTTCAAGGCTGTTTGAAGGACAGTTTTGCAGGATATAGGTTTCTTGATTGACAGTTTTTTCTTTTAGCACTTCGAATGTATTGGTCCACTGTCTTCTGGCCTCTGTACTTTCTGATCAGAAATCTGATTAACTTATTGAGAATCCTTTATATGTGTTGAGTCATTTCTCTTGCTACTTTCAAGATTCTGTCTTTGTCCTTGACTTCGGAAAGTTTGATTATAATGTGCTTTGGTGTAGGTCTCTGATTCATCTTACTTGGGGTTTGTTGAGTTTCTTAGATGTTAATATTCATGTCTTTCATCAAATTTGGGAGGTTCTTAGCCATTATTTCTTCAAATATTCTCTCTGCCCCTCTCTCTCTTCTGGGATCCCCACAATCCATATGTCGGTCTGTTTGATGGTATCCCACAGGTCCCTTAGGCTCTCTGTTCACTTTTCTTTAATCTTTTCTTTCTGTTCCTTAGACTTGACAATTTCCATTTTCCTATCTTCAGATTCACTGATTCATTCTTTTGATTGCTCGTATCTCCCTTTGAGTCCCTATAGTAAATTATTCATTTCAGGGCACCTGGATGGCTCAGATGGTTAAGCGTCTGCCTTCGGCTCAGGTCATGATCCCCCAGGGTCCTGGGATCGAGTCCCGCATCGGGCTCCCTGCTAGGCGGGGAGCCTGCTTCTCCCTTTGCCTCTGCCTCTCTCTCTCTCTCTCTCTGACTCTCATGAATAAATAAATAAAACATTAAAAAAAATAGTATTTAAATTCATTTCAATTATTGCATTTTTCATCTCCAGAATTTTTTTGATTTCTTTTTAGGTTTTCTCTCTCTCTCTCTCTCTCTTTTTAAAGATTTTATTTATTTGAGAGAGGGGAGAGAGAGAACACATGTGTGTATGTGCAGGAAGGGAGGAGGGGCAGAGGGAGAGAGAGAAAAGCAGGCTCCCTGCTGAACAGGGAGCCCGATGAGGGCTCGATCCTAGAACCCTGGGATCATGACCTGAGCTGAAGGCAGATGCTTAACCAACTGAGCCACCTAGGCCCCCCCCCCCTTTTTTTTTTAGACTTTATTTATTTATTAGAGAGAGAGAGAATGCGTGAATGGTGGGGAGGGGCAGAGGGAGAGGGAGAAGCAGACTCCTCGCTGAGCAGGGAGCCTGATGTGGGGCTCTGTCCCAGGACCCCAAGATCAACCTGAGCAGAAGGCAGACGCTTAACCAGCTGAGCCACCCAGGTGCCCCAACTTCAGTTTTTTTTTCTTTTAAGATTTTATTTATTTGAGAGAGTGAACGAGAGAGCACGAGCAGGGGAGGAGCAGAGAGAGAGGGAGAAGCAGACGCCCCATTGAGCAGGGAGCCCGATGTGGGGCTCGATCCCGGGACTCCAGGATCATGACCCAAGCCAAAGGCAGATGCTTAACCGACTGAGCCACCCAGGCACATCCCCCCCCCCCAACTTCAGTTTTATTCTTAACTTCCAGGGTACGGCCTTTTGGAGTTCCAACTCAAAGAAATGGTCATTGCTAGCTGCTGCTCTCTCTCCCTCCCCCCAGTGGCAGTACTTGAAGTCAGAGCCTATTACCCAAAGCCATGAGCCTGTCAGATGCATTATTCAGTTTCTCAGCCTCTCAGTGCTTTCCTCTGGAATTGGCAAATAACCTCTGGGGGAAAAGTGACCCCAAGATCTGTACTTCCCTTCCTAAGCCTCAGTCTCTGCTGTGTTCCAGCCCAGTCTTGTTAGTTCTCTGGTTCCTTCAAGCAGATGTTAATATTTTGTTCAGCTTCTCTGATTGTCCTCAGTGGGAGGGGTGTAAGTTACTTAGTTTATTACTAGAGTAGAAGTAGCTTCTACTTTTCTCACCTGCTACAGTACAGTGTCTTTAGTCTTTTGTGATTTCAGTAACCCTGGAAATAATTCGTCCCAGAGCAACTGTGAATGGCTGGCTGGACAACTATTGAACAACAGTGACCCTGATCCTTCAAATACTTTGGCTTCTTAGTTCTTTGACCTCTCTCCCAGCTATCATGTTCTCTACCCTACCTTGGTAACCCATTCCCTTGAATTACTATTATCTGAAAAAATTCTGCCACCTCATTTTCAGACTTAGCACTCTGACTACCTCTTCCAGACTTTATAGCTCACACCTTCTACTATCCCATTTCCTGTAGTCTTCAGTCCCATCGTGAATTTCAGTTCATCGTTCCTGCCACCTTTCCCATCACTCTCATGTCTTTGTTCACCTTAAATTCCATAGTCATTACAATATGTCCTGTACTCGTATTCTCTTGTTTTCCTCTCATTTCATCTATAATCTTGGCTAAGATACAGTCTCTCTCAGCCTGAATTCCCTGGAAGAGGGCATGAGTGTATGTGCTGATGCTTTGTTTGTAGTTAGCATGAGGAGAGAAAAAAGGTGAGGCAGAGAAGGAGAGAGAACAAATACAAAGTGGTATGTTACCAAGCCGTCACAGCTTCATGAGAACCTTAGTGGCTGACTGCTGGGCCATGCTGGGAATCTGTAGGGAGTGAGTCATGACCCCTCTCAGAGCACTCCCAGGGGATGGGGGGCAGGCAGGTATGTGGAAAGGACAGCTGAGGAATTTGTTGGCCCTTTCCCATTTCCTGTCTCTTACTGGTAAGAGTTGCCCCATAGGGTCTTAACTGTTCTCTTCTTTCAGGCTTGTTACTTGGCCTCTCCAGGCAACTCCTGGAGAAGCAGCAGAATTTGGGTATTAGAGCTGTTGTGGCTTCGGTCACAGTGCACATGGTGAAGGCTACCAGAGTTCAGCCTGTACCCCTGGGGGAGCTAGAGACAGCTGGTGATGTTAGGAGAGAAGACATGGGCAGTGAGCTGAGAGGCTTTATGATCGCCTGAAGCTTGCGTTTTTGCTAGGCCTCGTGGGGCTGCTCCCGCTGGGAAGTAGAGCAGCAGGCAAGGCAGAGTGGATTTGGGGGAGGGTGCATGAACTGCATCTGTTAAGGCTTGTTTAATCCAGCCTTTGCTTATTTTTTTGCTTGTATCCAGACAGCTGAATGTGACTGAAGAAGCCATACTGACTAATCTCACTTAAAATCATGACCACCAAAATCACATAGGCCCATTATAGGTTATATTCTGTTTTCCTACTCCAGTTACTTTTCTAGATAGTATTTGAATATCTCACTTTAAATCTTCCATTTTGGGGCGCCTGGGTGGCTCAGTCGTTAAGTGTCTGCCTTCGGCTCAGATCATGATCCCAGGGTCCTGGGATCGAGCCCCACATCGGGCTCCCTGCTCAGCGGGAAGCCTGCTTCTCCCTCTCCCACTCCCCCTGCTTGTGTTCCTGCTCTCGCTATCTCTCTCTCTCTGTCAAATAAATAAATAAATAAAATCTTCAAAAAAAAAATCTTCCATTTTTCCTTCCTCTTTTTTCCTTTAAGTAGAACAAAATGGAAGTAATTGGAAGAGAACTTCCACAGGTTCCCATTGCTGTATGTGCCACCTTCCTGCATCTGTGCCTAATCCTCTGCTTTATCCCTGTTCCCAGCCAAGGCCAGCTCCTCTGCATGTGCGTTAGACCCTTCGATACCACGCCAGTGATTCATCTTTTATTTGCATCATAAACTTTTATTCTGTGTTGTGCATATAGCAGGCTGTTATATCTCCCTTGTTTAAAAAATTTTTTCTTGATAATTGTCTATATTCTGTTTTCCATTCTTTTCTCATATTCTCCTCTTGAACACATTTCTTTCAGACTGTTGCCCCCATTGCTTCTCCAGAATTGCTCATGATGTCACTAGTGACCTCCATGTTGCAAAATCTAATGTCAACTTGCAGTCTTCACCTTATTTACCCCAGGACCCAAGTAGATCACTCTTCTTTGAAACCTGATCAGTTAGGGTTCTCCAGAGAAACAGAACCAATAGGAAGTATATATTAAAGGGATTTGTTATAAGGAATTGGCTCATGTGACTGTGGAGGCTGAGAAGTTCCAGGATCTGCCAGTCAGCAAACTAGAGGCGCAAGAGAAATTCTGATGGTAGGTGTAGTCTGAGTCCAAAGGCCTGAGAGAGAACTAGTGTCCCAGCTCAAGCCATGAGGCTGGAGAGAGAGGTTCCCTCTTACTCAGCCTTTTTGTTAAATTCAGGCCTTTACCTGACTGGATGAGAACCACCCACATTATGGAGGGCAATCTGCTTTACTCAGTTTACCAATTCAGATGTTAATCTCGTCCAAAAATACTCTTATTACAGATGCACCAGAATAATGTTTGACCAATATCTAGGCAACCTACAACCTGGTCAAGTTGACACATAAAATTAACCATCATAAAACCCTTTCTCTCCCAAAACATCTAGAACAAGATGTCAGTTTGTTCTGTAGGAGATCTAGTCCCTGTCACCCCTGACCTCAGCTCCAGCTACTCCTTTCTTTTCTCCACTCTAGTCACAGGTGCCTACCTGCTCTTTCTTGACCATCGCCAAATATGTTCCTGCCTTAGGGTCTCTGCACTCATTTTTCTTCTGCCTCCAGTGCTTTTTCCTTGCTTCTCTACACCTCTCCCCTTATTCTTAATCCATATAGCTCATAGTCTTATTTCTTTCCCTCTGCATTGAAGTGTCACACTCTCAGTGAGGCTTTTCCTGATTAATACCTCTAAAAATTTCAGCTGCATCCCTGGTGTTTCCTGTACCCCTTACTTTATTTTTTCTCATTCACTCTTATCATTATCCACATACTTCCTTATTTATCTTATTTTTTGCCTGACTGCTCCAACCAGAAGGTAAGCTCTGTGAGGTGATCTAGAATAGCGGCTGGTACAAGTGTCTCTCAGTAACAACTTTGTTTGTTTAAAAACATGGACAGCAACTCTTTCTAGTAAGTTTACAAAACAGAGGTTTTCAGCCCGAGTTCTCAGCAGTGGGTACCCTTATTGGCTCATAGATGCCTTTTGCATAGGTCTTTTATAGCCTGACTGGGTGAGGTGATGTGATTCCGAAGGCACCTCGCCATCCTTCTCAACTCCTTTCCTCCTAGCTGTGTGTGTAAGAACCAGCACTGTGTTGGAGAGCTTTACAAATAAGACCTTATTTAATTCTTGGAACAGTCCTACAGTACAAGTGGTATCATCCCCATTTGTGCAGACAATGAAACAGATGTAGAAAGCTTGAACAACTTGCCTGAGGTCTCCACTGGTAAGTGGGAGAATCCGAGTTGATCTAGATCTGTATTCTTGACTGTTCTTACATGAGATGCCATATCCTAAATAGATGTTGTGTCCTGCAGGAACTTAGGAATGTTGGGCAGGCTATTTAACCCCTTATAGCCATAATAGTGTTAAATAACCAGAGTATCTGCTCAGTGTATACTTGGCACAAAGAACCATTCAAAGTTAGGAATTCTCTCTCAGATCGGTGCAAAAATAACTCAACCTAGAGCCTTTCTCAGCTTTAGCCTTCCCACATCTTCCTAGGCTCAGTCCTCCTATTTAGGTTTCTGGATCAGAGGTACGTACCTTGTCTAGAAGATTAGAATGGTAGTGGTGACTGCCATCGTGAAGGATCTTGCCTTTTCTGGCTCAAGTTATTAATTACCTCCATCTACCTCTGGGGTATTCCTTGAGGAATTACAGGAGTCCCCTTTTCCCTCATAGGAAACTGTAACAAACCACTCAGATTTTATTGTTTGAAATTACTATTTTATGATTCTTGCCTAGTTGTATAGTTGTTCTGCTGGGCTTGCTTAGAGTGTCTCCTTTGGTTGCTTTGTGGGGTTGGTGTCATGGGGTGGCTTCATTGAGATGCTGGGACAGCTGGACCTATTTTTATCTCTGTGTAGTCTCAGGGCCTATCCTTTTTCCAGTGGGAGAGGTCTCTAGTGGGATAGTCAGATTTCTCACCTAGTGACTCAGGGCTCCCCAAAGCAAGCATTTCAAGAAGGAGGAAGCAGAAATTGCTAGCCCTTTGCAAGTGTAGGCCCAGAACTGGCACATTATCACTTCTGCCACACTTCCTTGGTAAACATGAGTCATGGCCCAGCTTGGATTCGTTGTGAGAGTTGACTACAGAGGGTGTGGGAGTAGGTTTATTGGGGGTAGACTAGCCCCAACTACTTTTTTTTTAAAAGATTTTATTTATTTATTTGACACAGAGCACAAGCAGGGGGAGTGGCAGGCGGAGGGAGCGGAAGAAGCAGACTCCCCACAGCACAAGGAGCGCGATGCGGGACTCGATCCCAGGACCCTGGGATCATGACCTGAGCTGAAGGCAGACACTAAACCAGCTGAGCCACCCAGGCGCCCCTAGCCCAAACTATTTTTTTTTTTAATTTTTTATTGTTATGTTAATCCCCATACATTACATCATTAGTTTTAGATGTAGTGTTCCATGATTCATTGTTTGTGCATAACACCCAGTGCTCCATGCAGAACGTGCCCTCCTCAATACCCATCACCAGGCTAACCCATCCTCCCACCCCCCTCCCCTCTAGAACCCTCTGTTTGTTTTTCAGAGTCCATCGTCTCTCATGGTTCTTCTCCCCCTCCAATTTCCCCCCCCTTCATTCTTCCCGTCCTGCTACATTCTTCTTCTTCTTTTTTTCTTTCTTAACATATATTGCATTATTTGTTTCAGAGGTACAGATCTGAGATTCAACAGTCTTGCACAATTCACAGCGCTTACCAGAGCACATACCCTCCCCAGTGTCCATCACCCAGTCACCCCATCCCTCCCACCCCACCCCCCACTCCAGCAACCCTCAGTTTGTTTCCTGAGATTAAGAATTCCTCATATCAGTGAGGTCATATGATACATGTCTTTCTCTGTTTGACTTATTTCGCTCAGCATAACACCCTCCAGTTCTATCCACGTCGTTGCAAATGGCAAGATCTCATTCCTTTTGATGGCTGCATAATATTCCATTGTATATATATACCACATCTTTATCCATTCATCTGTCGATGGACATCTTGGCTCTTTCCACAGTTTGGCTATTGTGGACATTGCTGCTATAAACATCGGGGTGCACGTACCCTTTCGGATCCCTACTTTTGTATCTTTGGGGTAAATACCCAGTAGTGCAATTGCTGGATCATATGGTAGCTCTATTTTCAACTTTTTGAGGAACCTCCACACTGTTTTCCAGAGTGGATGCACCAGCTTGCATTCCCACCAACAGTGTAGGAGGGTTCCTCTTTCTCCCCATCCCCGCCAATATCTGTCATTTCCTGACTTGTTAATTTTAGCCATTCTGACTGGTGTGAGGTGGTATCTCATTGAGGTTTTGATTTGGATTTCCCTGATGCCGAGCGATATTGAACACTTTTTCATGTGTCTGTTGGCCGTTTGGATGTCTTCTTTGGAAAAATGTCTGTTCATGTCTTCTGCCCATTTCTTGATTGGATTCTTTGTTCTTTTGGTGTTGAGTTTGATGAGTTCTTTATAGATTTTGGATACTAGCCCTTTATCTGATATGTCATTTGCAAATATCTTCTCCCATTCTGTCAGTTGTCTTTTGGTTTTGTTGACTGTTTCCTTTGCTTTGCAAAAGCTTTTTTTATCTTGATGAAGTCCCAATAGTTCATTTTGGCCCTTGCTTCCCTTGCCTTTGGCAGTGTTTCTAGGAAGAAGTTGCTGCGGCTGAGGTCGAAGAGGTTGCTGCCTGTGTTCTCCTTTAGGATTTTGATGGACTCCTGTCTCACATTGAGGTCTTTCAACCATTTGGAGTCTATTTTTGTGTGTGGTGTAAGGAAATGGTCCAGTTTCATTCTTCTGCATGTGGCTGTCCAATTTTCCCAACACCATTTGTTGAAGAGACTGTCTTTTTTCCATTGGACATTCTTTCCTGCTTTGTCAAAGATTAGTTGACCATATAGTTGAGGGTCCATTTCTGGGCTCTCTATTCTGTTGCATTGATCTATGTGTCTGTTTTTGTGCCAGTACCATATTGTCTTGATGATGACAGCTTTGTAGTAGAGCTGGAAGTCCGGAATTGTGATGCCGCCAGCTTTGCTTTTCTTTTTCAACATTCCTCTTAGCCCAAACTACTTTTGAGAGTGAATAAGGGCCTATTAAAAATTATGCCAGGTTGACAGGTGTAAATTGGAACTGTCCAGGACTAACCTGGACTTATGGTCATCATAGTCATACTTGTGCCCTGGAAGAAGCAAGAGATAGGTATTACCCTGAATTTTTCCATGTGATCTTCTTAGTGTGAAAATAGGACCATGTTCAATATGCTGCTCATGGATTTTGTTTTTATTTATTTATTTGTTAGCACATGCGAGAGCACAAGCAGGGTGAGCGGCAGGCAGAGGGAGAAGCAGACTCCCCGCTGAGCAAGGAGCCCTATGCGGGACTTGATCCCAGAACCCCGGGATCATGACCTGAGCTGATGGCAGGTGCTTAACCGACTAAGCCACTCAGGCGTCCCAGGCTGCTTATGTTCTAAATTGAACATGACTTCTAAACACAATCCAACAACTTTGTTTGGGTGCCCAATGATTATAGAAGGAATCACTTACTCTAACAGTGGAGTGGGAAACTGGCTTTGAGCTTACTGAGATGATTTTGTTGGTCTCCAGCCGGTGGCTTTCCTGAGGTATTTTTCAAGATTAATTTTGACCATGTACCATTTTCACCTTATTAACTTGGAATCCTATCATAAGACCTAGCTACGTTCTGCAGTTAATCAGATGATCTCAGAGGTCTCTTCCAGATCTAAACTTCTGTTCTGTCTCATAGAAAGTTGTTACAAGTACCCAAACAACAATTGGAGAGCCGTGATAAAGGCTTTCATACTTTGGATGTGATCTGGGGCCAGGTGGGAATCCAGACAACTGTATGTGGTAAAGTTGCTTTATACTGTTAAGAAAAGTTAGTTTGCAATCCAAAATGGAATTTTTTCTCAAAAGAATATTGAGTCTTAAAAGGTTGGCTGTAAAAGATAATTCTAAAATTAAAAATCCCACTTTTCTGTACAATAGATGCTAGATTTGCTAGATTTCGGAGGCCTGCCGTTAAGATCCCATTTTGAAGTGACGTGCCTCCAGCATGTCTCATGCTTGTGCACCCACACGTGATTGCGCTTCGGAACGTAGTAGGAGGGTCCATTTTGTCTTTCCTGAAGTTGTTCCCTGGGGGGAAAGGGTGTCATTCTTACGGAATGCTTACCTGATGCAGTTCTGTGTCTTGCGCTGGTTGGGGAGGGGGGAAGGTTCAGTGAAAATTCTTGACTTGAATGCAGTGTAATAGTCTCCTTATTTATTAATCCTGACTACAGTATAAGAAACAAACTTCTCCATGTTTCTGCTGAATAGTTGTGACATCTTTTTTGGCTGAACAGGTCACTAATATATGACTATAGTCACATGACTTTCTGCCATCTGGGAGCACAGGGTTCCCACTGATTTTATGTAATATATACCAAATATTCTATATATTTATGATTTTTTCCTCACGACATGTCTTATAGTACGCTTTTTAATGGTGCAGCAGCTCTGACACTGGCAGCATTTGTTAATAAGGAAGCCCAACCTCCTGTATTGCTGTTGGTCTACCTCTAGGGTTGGGGAGGAAGGTGGGTCGGTAAATCAGGGTGACAAGTACACTTTTCTTTGCAGTTGTTTGACAAGTTGGTTTATATTGAGATTCAGGGAAAACATTGACTTTTAAGATGACTTTGGCACAGGTAATGTTTATTTAAGAACTGTTAAATAGGGAAAGGATTACCATTTATAGAGTACCTTTTATATGTACTCATTTTTAGCTGTCCTGTGAAGAAGACCATGTCATTTTATACATGAGGGAATGAAGATTGACTTTCCCAGGGTTGTATGTGATACAGCTAGTAATTGTCAAAGCTTGGATTTGATCTCAGATTTGTTTGGCTTTAAAATGTTTGTGGTGGGGTGCCTGGGTGGCTCAGTCCTTAGGCGTCTGCCTTCGGCTCAGGTCAAGATCCCAGGGTCCTGGGATCGAGCCCCACATCGGGCTCCCTGCTCCGCGGGAAGCCTCCTTCTCCCCCTCCCTCTGCCCTGCTTGTGTTCCCTCTCTCGCTGTGTCTCTCTCTGTCAAATAAATAAAAAAATCTTTAAAAAAAATAAAAATAAAAATAGATAAAATGCTTGTGGTCCATCCCCTCTCTCCCTGCCCCCCATTTTGGTAGTTCCCAACTACCCTGTCTATACTTTATCTTCCACCAAATACATAGATCCAACCTTCCTGGGAAAATTGTTATAACTAGCTATATTGCCTTCATATTTTTCATATCCTATTTCTTACATTGTTGTAAATATTCAACATACTGGGTTTTTTACCCTGGGACCTATGAACCCTTGGAAGTTGTGTGCAAACTGTTATATGTGCATTTTTTTGGAAAATGTTAGGATCCATAGCTTTCATAAAATTCTCAATGTTTTCTGCCTCAAAAAACAGCCTCAAGAGCCTCTGCTTTATGCCATTAATATTTTCCAACACTATTATTAAATGAATTAATATACTTAAAGTGCTTAGAATAGGGCCTGACAAGAAGTAAGTTCACTATTAGTATTGTTATTAACATTAATAGTTTTCTATGTGCATGGTCTTCAAGACTTTTTAATAATTGGATAATAGTCCATGGAATAGAATATTACCAGGCATACCAGCTCCTATTGTTGTCAGTATTTGGGTTCAAAATTCATTTTTCTAAGGGGGATGGTCAAAATGGGTGAAGGGGAGTGGGCGGTATAGGCTTCCAGTTATGGAATGAGTAAGTAGTGGGGAGTGAAAGGTACAGCGCAGGGAATACAGTCAGCAGTACTGTCATAGTGTTGTGTGGTGACGATGGGTGTACGCTTGTGGGGAGCACAGCATGATGTACGGGGTGGAGTTGTGGAATCACTGTGCTGTACATCTGAAACTAATGTAACGTGTGTCAACTATACTTTGATTTAAAAAAAACCCTTCCTCTTTACCAGATCATTTTAAAAAGGTTTTTTTTGAGAGGGGGGCAGCAAAGCAAGGTTTATTGAGCGATAGCAAAGTGATAGTACGAAGCTCCTGAGGAGGGAGGGGACCCGAGAGGGTTGCTCAGAAAGTGTCTTTGTTTTGTTTTGTTTTCATTTTATAAGCAACTTGAGATGAATCTTCATGTAGTTATAACAGTTCCCTATATTTTGGATTATTTCTGTATATCCCCCAAAGTGAGTTTACCGGGTCAAAATGTATGAACATAGTGAAGATGGTAGACATTGCCAGGTGCTCTCCAGAGGGCGTACGCTGGTGTGTGTCCCAGCGTGTACTGCAGGCTGTATTGCTGTGTAATCTGGCTTGCAGTAAGCAGACAAGTTTAATGAGCAGAAGATTGCCACGTTATTAAGTATTCTCATTTCCAGACAGGTGGAACATTTTCTGTGTACTCTTGTGAATTGTCTTTGTCTTTTTCCCATTAAATAGGGTTTTTATGGTTTTAATAGTTTGAGATACTTAGTCACCTGTTACAACTATGTTATTCTGAGAATGCTTGCCTTTTTTTTTTTTTTTTTTTTAAGGATTTGTTTATTTATTTGACACAGAGAGAGAGAGTGTGAGAGAGCACAAGCAGGGGGAGCGGCAGGCAGAGGGAGAGGGAGAAGCAGGCTCCCTCTGAGCAGGGAGCCCGATGATGCAGGGCTCAATCCCAGGACCCCGGGATCATGACCTGAACCAAAGGCAAAGGCTTAACTGACTGAGCCACCCAGGCGCCCCTGCTTGCCTTTCTTAAAAAGTAATTTCTAAGTTCAACATGGGACTCAGCTCATGACCCCGAGATCCAAGAGTTGCATGTTCTACCAACTGAGTAAGCCAGGCACCCCAGTGCTTGCCTTTTTAGTACTTCCAGGTTTTTAAAGTCAAATCTGTGGTTTATTTTGCACGTGCTTCTAAGAAGTCTTCCTTCCCTGTCCATTTCTCCTAGTTTTTCTCATGTGGGTTGTAGATTTTTCTTCATGTATGTTTCTAAAATCTCCTAACATAAAAAATAATGGAAGTAATTTATGTTTTTTACAATGTGTATATACATATACAGAAATGAGCTAAAGACAGCTGTATTTTTTCATAGTAAGTATGTAGAATGTATGGATTTAATCATAATTTGACCCTACTGATGGCCATCTTGTTTCTAATATTTTCTGTTACAACTAATTCTGCATGATTTTCTTTCTAATATAATCTCTGCTCACATAGGTTAACTTTTCTGTGGAGTAGATTCCTAGAAGTGGAATAGTTGGATCAAAATTGAGATAACTACCAAATTGCCTTCTGCAGAGGCTGCTTTTCATTCACTGCAGATTTTAAAAGTGTCCTTACTTGAAGAGTAGTTGTCAGTGCTTTTAACTTGTGAACTTAAGCATCTATCTATTCATATATTTATGGACCATTTGTTTTTTCTTCCTGTGTACTGCCTATCTGTGACCTTTGCTCATTTCACGTTTTTACTGATTTATGGGAACTCTTTATATATTAAAGGGACTAGGTCTTTGGTAGAAGTTTTGTAAATGTTTTTCTTTTGGGGATGTATGGATAGTTTGTAGAAAAGTTTAAAATTTTATATAGTCAGATTTATCATTTTATTTATGAATTCTGGGATTGTTAATCTCTAGTTTTTGATAGAGTGCTAGGAGAAAGATGGTTTAAAAAACATATGCCTCTTTTTGTGCTTTTAGAAGTTTTACAATTTAGGAAAACGTATTTGAACAAAGGAAGAGTGTCTTTAAATTGCTCTGTGGGAGCATTCCTTTATTTTCTCTAGTTGCAGTGTGTCTAAATTTAGTTTTTTATGGTCCTTACAGTGTTTAAACACTGGAAATAAATATCCATCCCGGTTGTTTTACAAAATAATATATATTAGTTATAATATAAAATAATTGTCTTCTTCACAGTTTGGATCATGTACTTCTTTTAGTTCAAATGTCAGTATTTTAAAAAAAAAATGTTTTAGAAAACTAATAAAAACGTTTAACATTCCCCAGATTTCAGGTTTAAAATGTAGAATGGGTTCCTACCTTGTGTTCAAGCCAGTGTGATAAGTTTGCTACATCAGAAAGAGCTATGTACCAGTCCTGGGAATAGCATACAAACAAATAGCCCAAAGTCATTATCAGCTAATGCAGAGGTTGTTGCTAAAGCTTTATTTACAGTTGTGTTCAGGAATACTGGGTGGGAGCGGGCTTAAGGAGGGAGTTTCTAAGTGGAAGGCTGTTTGGGACTTACAGGGAATGGAGAGATGGGGTTTTTTGTTTTTTTAAGTAATCACCCGGCGTGGGGCTCAGACTCATGACCCCAAGATCAAGAGTCGCATGTTGCCCTGACCAAGCCAGCCGGGCACCCCTAAAGATGTGGATTGATTGATTGATTGATTGATTTAAGGAGAGAGATGGAGAGAGTAGAAGCAGGGGAAGAGGCAGAGGGAGAGGGAGAAGCAGACTCCCCGCTGAGCTGGGAGCCCGACATGGGGCTCGATCCCAGGACCTGGAGATTACGACCTGAGCAGAAGGCAGATGCCTAACCATCTGAGCCACTCAGGCGTCCCTGGAAAGGTGGATTTAAATGGGAAGGGTGCTAGATGTTATTCCTACCTTTATAGTATTGTTTTCTGTCCACGTTTTAAATACAATTCTCTTGGAATTCTTTTCTTGATTTGTACAGCTGCCACCGTACTGTTCATGACTGTATCCATGGGAACACAAGTAGGATGACGTGAGTTTATAACTTGTTGCTAGGCAGATCTAGCTTGGAACGTATTAAAATTTTCTCATTAAAAGGTGTTTGGATGTTTTACCTTCTGTGGGGGAAGGTAACTTAAACAGGGTGGTTTGGAATTATAACTGTGAAATTGTGTAAACTCTTTTAATAGAAAGGACTGGTTCTGTTTTTAATTAATTTTAATGTTTGAAAGGGAGGAGAGTTGAAATAACTCACTGTATTCTGTAAATTTAGCCTCTTAAGCTTAAAAGGTCAGTATTCAGATGTGTATGGACTACACCTGATCCATCCTAGAGTGTACGTAACATTGCAGAATAAGGACAGGTATTTTAGGTAGTCCTTCTGACTCCAGAAGACGTGGGGGTCTCACCATGGAAGCCTCCTGGAGATTGAGATAATGGACTCTTATTTTGGTTGACATTTTAATTTTTTTAATTAAAAATTTAATAGGTAGTGTGTCATTGGTATAAAACAACTAAATTAATTTCAAAAAGATAATACAGTAAAACACAATTGGTCTCTTACCTATGTTTTCAAAGTCACACAGTTCCCCCAGAGGCTACTATGCTTATTCCCTTCTTATCCGATTATAACTTAAAGAATTATTTGAATAGTTATTTAATAATAATGGATAATATTTAGGCATTTCTGTGTGCCAGCCACTGTGATAGTACATTACAGGACAATCTTAGGAAGTAGTCGATTTTAACTCAGTTAAACTCAGTTAACTCAATTTTACTGATAAGGAAACCAAAGCTTAGAGAAGTTAAATCACTTGCACAAGATTTACTATTTCTTGCTCACTAGATTGTATGCTCCAGGAAAGTAGGGTCTATTCTTTGTTTCTGCTTTGTTCCCTGTATATAGCGTAGTTCCTATGGGGTTTGAGTAGCGTGTCAAATGTATATGAAGGCTGGTTTTACAAAGATGGTTATCTTCATTTATTAGCTTTGAACTTGTGTAGATGTAACAAACTCCTATTCATAGAGAAATCGCATTGAGTGTTGGAGTAGCATTGAATCTGCATATTTATCAAGGGAACCTTATATTTTTGGATTTCATCTTGGGAACATTTGAGAGAAATCTCTTGTAATTTGAGAAGATCCAGTGTTTGGAGATGAGGGTGGTTAACATAGGGATTGAGATAATTGTGACTCCATTCCTTTTGGTATGTGTAGTTTTTACCCCTTTCTCTCCACTCCTGCTCCAACTGTATCTAGTTTGGCCCTGTGTCTTTTTAGTTTCTTGATCTAAGTGAAGGAATAAGTAAGTAGTAATTGAAGGGATCAAATAGAAGGAACAAACTCTAAATGTTGATATTGACGAGAGTCCGTGGTCTTGGAAATCTACGTTTAGTATTAATTGTATGTAGTGCCTCCAGTTTCTTACCCCTAAATAATAGAAAAAAAAAATTTACAGCTTGATTATCGAGATTATTTGGCAAGAGGAAAATGAGGGACAGTTCAATTCCATAGATAATTTTTGAATTATTTTCTTCATTTATTAAGTGGACTTAATATTTATCTCACAGGGTCGATATAGAGGATTAAGAGAGAATCTTTATAAAAGTCTTGGGCTGATGATTTTTTTTTTTTTAAGATTTTATTTATTTGCCAGAGAGTGAGAGTGAGCAAGCGAGTGTGCACAAGCAGGGGCGCAGCAGGCAGAGGGGAGAAGCAGGTTGCCTGCTGAGCAAGGAGTTGGGCTGATGATTTAACAGTAATACTAATGGTTAAACTTGCTGGGCATTTAGTATGTGCTAGCATAGTATGGGGAGAAAAGTGTTCTGAGGCATCATAGGAGGGATTGGAGTAGGGGAGAATGGAGTCAGGAATGCCATTTTAAACATTTTACAGTCCTGAACTAGAGAGTGAAGGCTCAAAGCATTAGGAATGGAACATGTTTGAGAGGATGTGAACAAACCATACTGGGCTGGCAGAGAGGAAGGGAGGTAAAAAGCGCGAGTTTTGATACTTTGAGTAGTGGTTCTGTAAACAGTAGAGCAGTCTGGAGATGTCACTAATATTTTGAAAACTGAAAAAAATAGTTTAATGTAGAGTGATTACCTTGGCAAACTGAGAAAGCTGAAACCGGAAGGAGAAGTAGTGACACCGGTGAGAAGTAAGCAGATTGCTGCCCCAGAACCGCAGAGAGGCCTGGGAAGTAGAAGTACCAGGTGCCTCCCCAGGCCTCCGTGTGCTGTGGTGAGGCAGACTGGAGGGCTGACCCAACGTCGGTGGGAAGTTAAGTCCCTAGCTTCTGGCTTCACTCCAGCAGCCCAGCAACTGCCCCTTTCCTGTCCCAGCAGAGGACAGATTAATTCTTGGTGGAGTTTGAACCAGAGGGACACCAGATTTGAAGAGGGAAGGATGGATAGAACCGGACATGGGAGTGTGGGAAGGTGCATAGATTCAGTGAAAGCTTGCATATTGAATGGGGAGAACCCCAGAACATCCCCCAAATTCTTGCAGCCTGGCTTATACTCTCTAGGCAGCAGACTAGAAGATTCTTCTTTGGGAGAAAAGTAGCCCAGGTGTAAATGTCAACAGTCTTGACAGTTGTCACCCTGTATTCAAGTTATTGTTGCTTTAAAACAACAATCATTTTCTGATTTCTCACAGTTTCTCGTGGTCAGGATTTTGGAAGGGTTCAGCTGGGCAGTTCTGACTCAGGTTTCTCTTCAGGTTGTGGTCACGTGGTGACTGAAGCCAAATGGGCTGGCCACACATCTTTTCTCATGTTTTAAAGGGAGACAGGAGACAGTGTAGATTCCATCTCTTGATAGATGTTGAATCAAAGTCACATTGTAGGGGTTCCTGTCTGGGTCAGTCCGTAGAGCATCTGACTCTGTGTGTGTGTGTGTGTGTGTGTGTGTGTGTGTGGTTTTATGGTTTAATTGACACAAATATGACATGTACATAAGCTGTCTATTCATTTTCTTCACTGCACAGCCTGGCATTGGGATTGGTGACTCTGGTGGCCCGGTGGGCCGTTCTTCCCACAATAGCTCTGCGGTTCTTGGAGGAGACACTGTGAGCAGTCTCTGCACAGTGGGGTTTGCTGCACATCAGCAGCACTGCAGGCTCCTTGACGTTGTGGACTAGGAGCTTCCGGAAGCCCCTGGGCAGCATGTGCTTTGTTTTCTTACTGCTCCTGTAACCAGTGTTGGGCATCAAGATCTGGCCCTTGAATCTTGTGCGCACCCTAATGTTAATGCCTCTGGGTTTCCACCAGTTGTACTTAATTTTGACGTATCGGTCTGCCTCGTGCTGGATGAACTTCTTGGTCCTCTTTAATGGTTTTATTTGTTTATTTGAGAGAGAGAGAGCACAAGCAGGGGGAGCGGGAGGCAGAGGTAGATGCAGGCTCCCCACTGAGGAGGGAGCCCGATGTGGGCCTCAGTCCCGGGACCCTGGGATCATGACCTGAGCCAAAGGCAGACACTTCACTGACTGAGCCACCCAGGCGCCCCTTCTTGGTTCTCTTTTTAACGATCTTGGGCTTCATCAGAGGTCTGAGGGCAGCCGTGATGCTGAGTAAGAGAAGGCTGCCACCTCCGCAGGCAGCGCCGAGAAAGAGCAAGCATCTGACTCTTGATCTCAGGGGTTGATCTTGGGGGTTGTGAATTAGAGCCCCACATTGGGTGTCGAAATTATTTTAAAAAGTCAGATTGTAAGGAGACCATGTAGGATGATGATGTGGCCATCTTTGGAAAGTAGGATTTACCAGTTTACCCTTTGCTTGTAATACGTTCTACTATGTACAAATTATATTCCTGTTCTCCCCCAGTTCTCCCTGGTCTCATCCCATTATGGCATTAGCTCTAAGTTCAGGGTCTTGTTATCTAAATCAGGCTCAGTTGTGGCTAGACGAGACTCAGGTATAGTTCTAGATCCCAACACATGTGAACTCAAGAGACAAGTAATCTGCCACTCCTTCCAACTTAAAATGGTGGGCCAGGCTTAGGATAATGGCTGTCGACACATCTGTTCAGAAAAGGGGAAAAAAGGTAAAAAAGTCTCTGGTTCATAGCTTTTCTGAAATCCAGTCAGGCACAACTTGCCAGTTCCTTGGTAAAGACTTAGTTTTGTTGCCTGGGAATGATTTCCCTGAGGCTCTTGGCTCTACTCTGAGAGTTTTGTGTGTGTGTGTGTGTGTGTGGTTTTTTTTTTTAAGATTTTTTTTATTTATTCATTTGAGACACAGAGATACAGGGAGAGAGGGAGAGGGAGAAGCAGGCTCCTTGCTGAGCCGGGAGCCTGATGCGGGACTCGACCCCAGGACCCTGGGATCATGACCTGAGCCGAAGGCAGACGCTTAACCATCTGAGCCACCCAGGCACCCCTACTCTGAGAGTTTTGTTTTGCCTTCTAAGTTATCCTTTCCCAGGGGCACCTGGGTGGCTCAGTTGGTTAAGCGTCTGCCTTCGGCTCAGGTCATGATCCCAGGGTGCTGGGATCGAGTCCCACATCGGGCTCCTGCTCAGTGGGAAGCCTGCTTCTCCCTCTCCCCCTGCTTGTGTTCCTGCTCTCTTTTTCTCTCTCTCTGTCAAATAAATAAATAAAATCTTTAAAAAAAATAAGTTATCCTTTTCCATAAGCAGTGGCTGTTTTTTTTGTTTTTAAGTGTGTTAAAATACAGATAACATGAAATTTACTATCTTAACCATTCTTAAGTGTACAGTTCAGGAGTATTAAGTACATTCATAATGTTGTGCAGCCATCACCACCATCCACCTCCAGACCTCTTTTCATCTTGTAAAACTGAAACTGTACCCATTAAATACTAACTCCCCATTCTCCCTCCTCTAACTCCTGGCACTTAACCATTCTCCTTTCTGTCTCTGTGATGCTGAATACTTTTAAGTACCTCGTGTGAGTGGAGTCATACAGTTATTTGTGTTTTTGTGACTGCTTATTTCACTTAGCATAATGCCTTCAAGGTTCATCCATATTGTAGCCTATGTCAGGATCTTCTTCCTTTTTAAGGCTGAGTAATACTCCATTGTGTGGCTATATATACTGTATTTTGCTTATCTGTTCTTCATGGATGGATACTTGGGTTCCTTCCATGTTTTAGCTATTGTGGATAATCTTGTATGTACATACAAGTGTCTCTTTGAGAGTATAAATGTCTCTTCAAGACCCTGCTATTAGTTGTTTTGGGTACGTACATACCCAGAAGTGGAATTGCCCGATCATATGGTAATTTTTTTATGGTAATTGTATTTTAAATTTTTGAGGAACTGCATATTGTTTTCCACAGTGTCATACCATTTTACATTCCAACCAGTAGGGCACAAGGGTTCCACTTTCTCCACATCCTTGCCAATGCTAACATTATTATTATTATTATTGTTATTGTTATTATTTTAGCAGTAGGCTTCCTAATGGGTGTGAGGTAATCAGTCTCGTTGTAGTTTTGTTTCGCATTTCCATAATGATTAGTGATACCAAGTATCTTCTCATGTGCTTCTTGACCATTTGTGAATTTTCTTTAGAGAAACATCCACTCTGTTAGACAAAAGCCACATTTACAAATCTCTTTGTGATAAGTTCTTTGCTTCCTTGGACTCCTTTGTGAGTGTGCTATGGGACAACCACCTGTAACAGTCTATGAAACTCCATTGTTTGGAGAGGCTCTTTAGAGATCCGTGGAAGGCCCAGCTGACACCTTCTTGGATCTTTCTGAGGTTTTAAAAATTTTTCAGTCGTAACCTGGATTTGATTTTTCCCCCTATAGCCATGTCTTCTGAGAATTGTTTTGCCTTCAGGGAGGCTGGGAATGAGAAATAGTTTTATTTTTGAACCCAGCAAATCCTGATGCTTTTATTTTTAACAGTTTTCCCCAGCTCATCTCTCTCTTCTCTCATTTGTCTTAGGCTGTGTGAAGAAGCTAGGTGTCACTTTGAGTATTCTCCCTGGAAACTTAGATAGATCACTGAGCTTATTAGATGCGTTTCCTGTTTTCTACCACTACGTAACAAGGGTACCCCCTTCTCCAATACACAGTAATATTTTTCTTACTTTCCACCAAACCTTTACTGATCGTCTCCTTGTTGAGGCCCTGCAGGCTTTCTCTTGACAGCCTCCTCAAGGCCTTCCAGTAGTCCCAAAGCCAGTACCTTTTGTTTTAGGTTTTTGTTACAGCAACATCTCACTTCCGGGTACCAAAATCTGTTCTGCCTGTTCTTGCTGCCTAAAATATGACACTCCCCTCCCCCATTATGTGACTTAAAATAATTTCATGGTTTCTCTGGGTCAGGAAGTTGAGGGTAGCTTGGCTGGGTGGTTCTGGCTCAGGTCACTTTTGGGGTGGCAGTCAGTCAGTTGGTGGAGCTGGAAGAGCAGTGGGCACAGGGCAGGTGAGGCAGTGTGTGGCGGGGGGGCAGGAGTTGTACTTCTCTCTCCAGGTGGTCTCAGAGCCTCTCCATTAGGTCTCTGTGTGTGGATTAGTTTGTGTTCCTGCTTCCGGGCCCTTCAGTTGCTTACATGCACACGCATTGTCCAAAGATATTTGTCTCAAGAGAACCGGCAGGCAGAATGTTTCATCTCTTTATGATTTAGTCTTGGAAGTCATGTCACATCATTTCTGCTGTAGTCACAAATTTGCCCAGGTTCAAGGGGGAGAGAACATAGACAGACGTCACCTCTTGAAGGCAAGAGGTCCAGTTGGTTGCACTGTAAGAAGATCACGTGAGATGGGAGATAATGTGGTCAGCTTTAGAAAACACAGTCTGCCGCGCCTCTTAGAGGAACAGACCCCGGTCTGAACACCCCACAGGCAGGCCTTGCTGCCTAATAAGCTCCATCTGTGCACATGAACATCAGGTCTGCTTTTTAGCTGGTACTTCTTCGTAACTATGACTGAGCAGTCAGGGATCATCCTACACATGAAGAAAGCTTCTAACAGTCCAACAAAAACAGACAAAAAGACCCTGAAGAAAGAGGCAGTGCAGGCCGCAGAAGGAGTTCAGACTTCAGGAACAGGGGGCATTACATTCGTGACACAAAAATAGGATGGGGTAAAACAGGCAACCATTCAGAAAATAAGAAACTCTTGGAAAAAAGAATAGCAGGGAAAATTTTCAATAGGAAACTGAGAAAATCTTCCAGAAAGTAGTAGGCAAAGACCGATGAAAAAGAGACTGGACAGTGCCTGGGCCTTGATTGGATCCTTGATTGACAAATATCATTTAAGGTGGGAGGAGGAAGTGTGGAAATGTGACTATGGACTGTATATTAAGTGATAATTAATGTTAATTTTTCCAAAGTGTGATAATGGTACTGTGTTTATGTAGCAGAATGTCCTTATTCCTAGAAGATAGATACTGAAGGAGTTGAGTGTTATGGTGTCTGCATTCTTCAAATGGTTATGTGTATGTGTGGGGGGAGGGAGAGAGGGCAGGCACGAGAGAGAGGAAATTAAAGCTATTATGGCACAACGTTAATAATGATGAATACAAAACAAAACAGAGCATAACAGAATTAATGGATCAGTTCGGGAGATCCAAACTCTGAATTCCTAGGTGTGGGGGGATGGGTTAGGAGGGAACGGTGATTAAATTAACACTTAAACATTTTCTAGGACTGAAGGTCATAAATCTCCAGAATGAACAGATCTACTGAGTGCCCAGCACAGTGAATAAGAGAAAATATATGTCGTTATATCCCAATGAGATTTCAGAACAGTGAGAAGGGAGAGGATCCCAAAATCTTCCAGAGGCAACAAATCAAGTTATAACAATGGCCTGAGGATCTGCATGACACTGGAATGTAGGTGACAGTGGAATGAATAGTGTCTTCGGATGCTGGGAGTATTTCTTCCAATGTAGGAGTCTTATGTCAAACTGTGTCAGGTGTGGAAACAAAGGCATTTTTTTAGACAAGTCTCTCTCTCTCTCTCTCTCTTTTTTTTTAAGGGTGGGGGGCTTACCTTCCCCATCACTACATGTGCTGCCTTTTTTGGGACTCTGAGAATAAGGGACAGATGTGATACTTTATTTTTGTTCTCTGAGGTTTGTTTTGTTTTGTTTTTTGAAGTAGGCTCTTTGTCCAATGTGGGGCTTAAACTCATGATCCTGAGATCAGGAGTCACATGGTCTACTGACTGAGCCAGCCCGGTGCCCCAGAGGGTTTTGTTGTTTTTTTTTTTTAAATAATAGCTTTATTGAAATATAATTTGCCCATTTGAAGTGTACAGTTAAGTGATTTTAGTATATTTACAGAGTTGTGCATCCATCACTACATCTGTTTTAGAACGTTTTCATCATCCTAAAAGAAACCCCATACCCATTAGCAGTCACTCCCCATTTTCCCCAACACTCAGTCCTAGGCATCCACCAAATCTACTTCCTGTCTCTGGATTTGCCTATTCTGGATATTACATATAACAGGATCATATCATATGTGATCCTTTGTTACTGGCTGCTTTTACTTAGCATAGTACTTTTTAGGTTCATCCATGTTATAGCATGTATCGGTCCTTCATTCTTTATTGGTGAATAATACTCCATTATATGGATATACCACATTTAGCCACTCATCTGTTGATGGGCATTTGTGTTGTGTCTACTTTTTAAAAAAATTTTTTTAGAACTTATTTTTAAGCAAACTCTACCCCCAGCGTAGTGCTTGAACTCATTACCCCAAGATCAAAAGTCTCATGCTCTACTGACTGAGCCAGTCAGGCGCCCCTGTTGTTTCTACTTCTTAATTATTATGAATAAGGCTGCTGTGAACATTTGTATACAAATTTTTGTGTGGAAATAAGTGTTTCATTTCTCTTGGAAATACCCAGGAGTAGAATTGCTGAGTCATATGTTAACTTTGTATTTAACTAACTTTGAGGAACTGCCAAGCTGTTTTCCAAAGTGCCTGCATCATTTTTCATTCCTACAAGCAGTGTAGGGGAGGGTTCCAGTTTCTCCACATCTTTTTTTTTTTTAAGATTTTATTTATTTATTTGAGAGAGAGAGAATGAGAGAGAGCACATGGGGGGGGGGGGTCAGAGGGAGAAGCAGGCTCCCCACTGAGCAGGGAGCCTGATGCGGGACTCGATCCCAGGACCCTGAGATCATGACCTGAGCCGAAGGCAGACGCTTAACCAACTGAGCCACCCAGGCGCCCCTGCTCCATTATTTTTTAATATGTCACTGTGTATTTCTTATGAATAAGAGTGTTCTCCTTTACAACCACAGTATAACTGTCAAAATGAGGAAATTGGAATACTGATGCAGCCATACCTCTAATCCACAAACCCATTTAAATTTCATCATTTGTCCCAGTAATGTTCTCTGAAGGCCCAGAATCCAGTCCTGGATCGTGTGTCGTATTTAGTTGTCCTGTCTCTTTTGTTTCCTTCCATCTGGAATTGTTCCTTGGTCTTTCCTCGTCTCTTATGACCTTGATATTTTTGAAGAATACAACTAGTTACTTTATAGATGAGAATTGAGTTTGGTGTTTTCTCATGATTAAATTCAAGTTTTGTGTTTTGGGGCAGGGATAGTGCAGAAGAGACACTGTGCTCTTAGTGCATCCTAGCAGGAGATACACAATATCGGTTTGTCCTGGTATTGGCCATATTAGTATGTAACCTTTATTTCTTGACTTTTAATTGGTGTCTGCCAGGATTCTTCTGCACTGTAGAATTGTTTAAGAAATATTTTTATACTGATTGATTTGTAATAAATATTTTGTGAGGAAATAGTATGTAGCTTCTAATTCTCTGCCACACATTTATTCCTTTATTTATATCCGTGTAGACTTATGATTTTCCATTTTACTCAAAGGATTACAATTCATAACTATTATTATTTTATTTGATGCTCAAATTATTCCAGCTTTGTCCAGTGAAGGCCCCTTCAAGCTGGCTCCTTTGTCCTCTTGACAAATTTCCACCATTCTTTGAATACTTCTTTGTTTGCTGATGTGTCAAAATATTCCAAGTTCATCTTGTATTTTTCCTGCCTCATGCTGTAGTCAGCTGTTTCTTTAAGGAGGACTGATTGCTTTTGGTGGCGGGAATAGTACTGTAGAAACCAAGACTGGGGCCTTAGATGTGCTCATTGCTGCCAGAGTATCATTGCTTCGAGGCCTCTCAGTGGGCAGAACTAGAAAGGACATTTATGTATATACATACACACCTCTGTTACATCTTTCTATACCTATCCATTTGTATATATTAGACACCTGGATTCATACCAGTGCCACCATTTTTGATCGGGCACCATAGAGTTCATTCTGGCCTTCCTCTTTCTTAACTCCCTTCTTTGGCACCGAGGGTCCTGCTTTTCATTATCCTCAGTATATTTACCCATTTGCTTATTCTTCCTGAAAGCTTGGCTTGGACATGGGATCCAGGAAAAGGGGAACTCAACAAGGGAGATAAGGTGAAGGGAATTCCCAGGGTGATGGTAACGAGAAATCTTGAGATCGTAGCTCGGCAGGCATCAACCAGCCGTCTGGGTCGGCGAGTGAAGGCGGCTCTCAAGGGGTGTTTTCAAGAAATAAACAACTGAGATTTACACTTCTGGTGGAAGTTTGGAGGGAGGGAGTGAATTAGTGTTGAGTATGCAGAAAACCAAGCAGGCAAAAGAAGACAATTATTAATTCCAGATGAGGCATACTGTACAAAAATGGACCTGTAATAATAGTATGCAACGTGAATCAGCTGTGGGTAGCATTCACATAGTCACAAACAGCTAAAATATTAATTTAATCAAAACATGTTAAGCATATTGTGGAATGACTGGAGAAAGGGAGAGGTTGTTTGTATAAGAAAGCCAAATCCTCTTCTTCTATATAAGGTAGTGAGTAGATATTATTGAAACTGGGGAGGAAATCAATAGCAGTATAAACATGTTGTTTAGAAATAGTAGAAACGGCTAAGAGAGTTGAAAGTGATTTCACTCTGTAGAGTGAGGAGAGAGAGAGCCATAACACCAAGCTTTAGGGAATAAGCTGAGAAAAAACTGGGCATGGGCCTTAGGAGGGAAGCGGCTGGTGTGGCATCACTTGTGGGTATTATGCAGTTTGGCCACTAGTACTTTTGAACACTCTTATCTTTGGCGGGGGATTTCCTACTTTATTAATCCTAAAGTGGGAGCTGTTATGCTTTCCTTCCCACCCTTCTTTGTAGTTAGCCATGTAGACATGTAACTTTTGCTCCCTGAATCCCAAGGCAAGCCCGAGAGTGGGGAGCAGGTGGTGTAAAGTAGGCCCAGCATCAGTAGGCTGAAGGGCATCCAGCTTTTAGGGGCAGCAGGTTCTAATGGTAGTGCCCACTGTCCAGGGCCCTCGTTGAGCAGCAGCTTGAGCAGTGCCCACCAGAGCAGCACTGTGGGATCATTCTGGGGTCAGCCTGTGATCAGGCCACTAAGCCTGATTCTCCTACCTTCTAGACGTTTTCGGAGCCTCTTAGTTATTTCTAGTAGCAGAGTGGGTTCCGTTTAGAGTAAAAAATCTGATTGATGAAGAAATTGGCACTAAGAGTCTCTAAGGAAATAGATTGGTTGTCTAGCCTGGTTGTATATGAAGGCAGTGAAGAGAGAAAGGAGAGAGAGCTTGAAGAATCAAAGTAATCAGCAGTGTTTAATGACTTAAGATTAGTCTATTATTCAGTCATTGTATTAAGTTTCAGGGAGAAGTGAGTGAAAAAACACAAATTTTACAAACCTCACCATACCCACTCATAACAAACAAAACAAAACAGGATTTCCTGGGATAGCGGGAAAGGGAGGTCAGACTTCAAAACATAGTGGACAGGATTATGCCTTTTCATTTGTTTATCAAATTGACTCTAGAGGTCAAGTCCAGTCCTCTAATTTTACTTATGCGGAAACTGAGTCTTGGGTACTTTTTTGAAATTTCTACATTTCTGCAAGCCATTGGTTATTCTGTGGTTGTTGTATAAGAAGGAATAGTCCTGGGGTGACTGGGCTCCATTTGTTCTCATTGGAATTGTGGGTTCCTTACAGCCAAGTTAGGAATGAGTTTCCTGAAATGTTTTAAAAGTATAGGACTCATTTCAGAATTGTCAGTCCTAGTCATCAAATGTTGGATAGTTTCCCCTTGTACCGAATAGTTTAGTTTTCTTCTCAAAAGCAGTTGCTGTATTAGGCATTGAGACTCGGACTCATAATAGAATCCAGATATCTTAATGAGAATGTTCTCATTTTTAAAGTTAACTCCTAACTTACTAGCACCTGATGGAATTGTCATTGTTTCACAATAAATAAATAAATCACAATAAATTCACAATAAAATAAATACAAAATATTGTATTGTGAATTACAATAAATTCACAATAAATATGGTTGGCTAGAATAATTTGACAGTAAATTTTGTATATTGACATTAATGAGGGGAGACTGAAGTAGAAATGGTTGATAAGAGTAAGTGTACTTGTGAAATAAATGGGCTCCCTAATTATTTAGATAGCTACACACATCTGATTTCTTACGGCTGAGTGTTGCCTGAGTTGACTATGAGTAGATCTTTTAAATAAAAGGAAACTTAGACTGGAGATCTTTATGCTGAGTTGGCTGGAATAAGTAGGAATTGCTAGATCTGCTTTAGATGAGAGCATTGTAACCAGGTCTCTTAAAAACATCCTTGTGATTCAATCTATTTTCACGTCCGGATCGATTATTTTAAGCTCCCAATATGTAGCAGGACCTTTGCTACTTGTTTTAAAATGCTATTTTATTTCATCTCTGTGGGGAAAGTCTTATGTCCTCCATTTTTATGGACAAGAAAACTGAGGGGTGGAGAGAGAGAGAACTCTCCTTTGATCTAGGCAGAGCTGGGACCTTATTCGGTGACACTTGACTGTTACACTGATCCTGATAAATGTTAGACTGGACTGATCCCGATAAATGTTAGCTGAATTAAAGAATGGCCGACAGGGAATACCTTGAGCCTCCCGTATCCATTTACCTGGAAGGAGGAATGCTGAGAAGTGAGTTACACGTAGGCTCCTTCTCCCCTGCTCTGCCTTCTTTGGGAGTGTTCACATTTCTCAGACCTTTGCCTGAGTGTTTTGTGTGATTGCATTATGTCCGTTTCTTCCACACCTAAGCTTGCCTCTGTGTTCCTCTGAACAGTTCTTCCAAGTGTCGTACCATTCCTCCACATCTGTATTTAAATATTTTGTGTTTAAGTATGTTGTATCTTTTCATTGAGACCCTAATTTGGGTGAAAATTCTCCAAACTGCATTTCTTGCTAGTATATTCTGTTTGTATTACCTAGAACCAGCTTCCCAGATGAGACTTTTTTGATAGATACATAGCAACCACCTACTTTTTAACATTTTCTGTCTTCCAGTTGACAAAAATATTATTTATTTTTAAAGATTTTATTTGAGAGAGAGAGAGAGTGTGCATGTGCGCACAAGTGGGAGGAGTAGAGGAAGAGGGAGAATGTCAAGCAGACTCCCCGCTGAGCGTGGAGCTGGACACGGGGCTCAATCTAACAACCCTGAGATCATGACCTGAGCCGGAACCAAGAGTTGAACGCTTAACCGACTGCACCACCCAGGCGCCCCAGACAAAAATATTGTTATTGGTAAATAATGAATGTACTTAGAATGCATAACTGTGCACATAAAATTGGAAGGGTGTATGCACGATTTCAGAGAAGTATGGAAAAAAGCTATTAGAAAATAACTTGAATTTTATAGTGTTATTCCTTAATTCTCAGAAGACTCATTTTACATGTTTGTAGCCATCATGTACAGTATGGATTCCATTTTGAGTTGGGCACTTGGGTAAAGAGTGAGTAAAGACGAGATTTAGTTCTCACTGGAGCTAGTCATTCAGTCATTGAGTAATGCCTTATGATGGCTCTTGGGTGCTGACAGCAGACCCCCCTCTGTGATGTGGGAGGCCTAGAGAGAAGGGTGTTTTGGAACCACAGTGTTCCCTGGCAGAGGAAGGCGATCAAAACTGATCTGATCTGTGTAATTTATAATTGTTGGTCTTGGTCACACCTCTTTGCCTGTGGTTGACTTAAAAAAAAATTTTTTTTAATTGGATATTTGAATAGGTAATACAGATATGTGGTACAGAATTAAAAGGTGCAAAAGGGTATGTACCATAAAAAGGAGACCTCTCCTGCATTCTTAGCCTTCCATTTTCCCCTCCCTGGAGACAGCCATTTTTTTTTTTTTTTTTTTTTTTTTTTAAAGATTTTATTTATTTATTTGAGAGAGAGAGTGAGAGAGAGAGAGAGCACAAGAGGGGGGAGCGGGAGAGGGAGAAGCAGACTCCCTGCTGAGCAGGGAGCCCGATGCGGGACTCGATCCCGGGACTCCAGGATCATGACCTGAGCCGAAGGCAGTCGCTTAACCAACTGAGCCACCCAGGCGCCCGAGACAGCCATTTTTACTAGTTTCTTCTGTATGAGTTGACCCTGGCTTCCAGAGGAGTATCTTTGCTGCTGCACTTTAGAACGGCAGGAAGCTGAATGACTCACATTCAGACATTTTTTTCCTTTCATCAAGCTCATTGGTATTCCTTCCTCTCAGTACCTTTCCTGTGGCAAGTTTTGTAATTCGCTTTTTTCTTTTTATCATGACATTTTCCTGTGTTTTTATGATTTTCCACTTTTGTTTTAAGAACTGGCTTTGGTATCTATTTCAGAAAATTGCGATGATTACAAGCTAAGGTTTGTGAAAGTTCCTGGCACATAATAGTTGATCAATAGATATTTCCTTTCGTTTTGTACCGTCTTTCCCTCCCACTGGTGGTGTGTGTAAAAAAAAAAAAGCAAGATGAGGGGCGCCTGGGTGGCTAAGTTGGTTAAGTGTCTGCCTTCAGCTCAGGTCATGATCCCAGAGTCCCGGGATAGAGCCCCACATCGGGCGCCCTGCTCAGCGGGAAGTCTGCTTCTCCCTCCCTCTGCTCCTCCCGCTGCTCGTGTTCTCTCTCCCTCTCTCTCGCTCACTCTCTCAAATAAGGAAATAAAAAATCTTTAAAAAAAAAAAAAGATGAAAAAATATTTGTGAACCAGACCGTGCAGTGGATTCCAAAATTAAGGTTAAGCTTGTGTGAATTGTTTCTTGAACTCATTCATTTTGAGTGGAAACAAATTATTTTCATTCTTTGAATTCACTTTGCTCAGATTATTTAAAAAGAAATTCCTCAAGCCTAGTTCTTCCCTTATATAATTTCTTTACATTGACTGTAACCCAAACACATACGGGCTAGAGACTTGTGAACAAGATTTTTGAAGATATCTTTGCAAAATGTTCCTCATCACAGTGATGAATGCTGTTGTGTGCCTAGTGTCTGGATTTAGGTTTTCCCACTGGTATTGTTCTTACTGTGGGTCCTCTTAGGTGACTTCATGTCCTCAGGTATATTTATTTATTTTTAAAGATTTTACTTTATTTCTTTTTTGAGAGAGAGAGTGCGCACGAGCGGGGGTGGGGCATGGGCAGAAGCCAACTTCCTGATGAGCAGGGAGCCTGATGTGGGACTCGACCCCGGGACCCTGGGATCATGACTTGACCCAAAGGCAGACGCTTAACCGACTGAGCCACCCAGGTGCCCAGTGTCCTCAGGTTTAAAACATACAGCCATACTGGCTTCTTGGTAGATGTGTTAAAACCCAAGTATTTTCAGGGTGCCTGGGTGGCTCAGTCGGTTGAGCGTCCAACTCTTGATTTCGGCTCAGGTCGTGATCTCAGGGTCCTGGGATTGAGCCCTGAGTCAGGCTCTGTGCTCAGCAGGGAGTATCTTTGGGATTCTCCCCGCCCCCCCCCCCCCCCCCCCCCCCCCCCCGGCAGATGCCGGTTCACTCTCTCTCTTGCTTTTACTCTCTCTCTAAAATAAATACATATATATTTTTTTAAACCACAAGTATTTTCGGGTGCGTGGCTGGCTCAGTCAGAGGAGCATGCAACTCTCGATGTCAGGGTTGTGAGTTCAAGCCCTCCATCGGGGGTAGAGATGACATACGTACATACATATATACACACACAATCAACCAACCAACCCACCAGGTATTTTCATCCTAATCCTAGACTGATTCTTTCCACATGGAGCTAATTTTATATTAACCTTTCTAGTGAAGTTGTCTTCAATCCAGAGTAAGATTGATATAGCACAGAGGTGTTCTGAGGATTAATTAATTAATGGCTTTTGCAGATACAGAGAACTTCATAATTGGTGTGTAATTAGAATGTCAGCACACTAGAAAACTACCTGGAGTATAAAACACAAATTTCAGTCTTATCCATCCTTTCAGGTATTTAGAAATTTTATTTATCTAATGCAATTTTATTTTATTTTTTTAAGATTTATTTATTAGAGAGAGCACACATGTGAGCGGGGGTGGGGGGAATGTGAAGGCAGAGAGAAAATCCTCAAGCAGAATCCCTATTGATCGAGGAGCCCCACATGGGACTTGATCTCATCACCCTGAGATCATAACCTGAGTGGAAATCAAAACTTGGATGCTTAACTCACTGAGCCACCCAGGTGCCCCTGAATGATCTTTCTTTTTAAAAATGAGCTACAGGGTCACTTGGGTGGCTCAGTGGGTTAAGTGTCTGACCTTGGCTCAGGTCATGATCTCGGGATCCTGGGATCGAGCCCCAAGTCGGGCACTGCATTCAGTGGGGAGTTTGCTTATCCCTGTCCCTCTCCCTCTGGACCTCCCCCAGCTCGTGCTCTCTCTCTCTCAAAATAAATAAAATCATAAAAATGAGCTACAAACTGTAGTTTTGATGTTTTTCATATGTTTATGGCTCTAATTCTGGGAGTTTTTAGAGTGTTACTTTCTCAGCAAGGGAGTGGCTACCAGTCCCTTCGCATTTCCTGACTATGGTAGGTTATCTGACCCTTCACCCAATTTCCCCAAATGTTAACATCTTACATTACCATTACATTACATTATGAAAATTAAGAAGCCAGCATTGGTACATTACTATTACTAACCAAGCTCCAGCCTTTATTCACATTTTGCTTTTTCTGCTCTGGAATCCAATCCAAGGTACCACATTGCATTTAATTGTCCTGCCTTCCCAGTCTCCGCTGGTCTGTGACAGTTTCTGTCTTAACTTGTTATCCAGTCTTAACTTGTTATTCATGATCTTGAGAGTTTTGAGGCGTTCTAGTCAGGTTTAGGTATTGTGTAGAATATCCCTCAATTTATCTGACCTTTTTTCTTTTTTTTTAAAGATTTTATTTATTTATTTGAGAGAGAGAGAGAGCATAGAGGGGGGAGGGTCAGAGGGAGAAGCAGACTCCCCGCCAAGCAGGGAGCCTGATGCGGGACTCGATCCCGGGACTCCAGGATCATGACCTGAGCCGAAGGCAGTTGCTTAACCAACTGAGCCACCCAGGCGCCCCTATCTGACCTTTTTTCTTATGATTAGACTGGGAACATAGGTTTGGGGAAGAATCTACAGAGATAAAGTGCCCTTCGCATTTTATCGTATTGGAGTTGGAGGGCAGTGTGTGTGCTGTAATCATGACTTCTCACTGGCTGTGTTAACTTTGATTACCTGGCCCAGGTAATGTTTACTAGGTTTCTCTGCTATAAAGTTACCCCAATCCCCTTTCACACTCTATTCTTTGAAATCAAGTTACTAAGTACAGACCACACTTGAGGGAATTAATCTCCACCTCTTGTAGGGAGTATTTATGTAGATTATTTGAAATTCTTCAGAGAAGCTGCTTTCTCTAGGAAATATCTTCTTTGCCCATTTTTCTGTTGGCTTATTGGGCTTTTTATTTGGTTTTAAAAAGCGCTTTACTTAGGATCTGCATAAATATTTGGATGAATTACTAACTACCTACTTGTATTTGAATGGGTAGGTTTGTTGATAGAAAGTTACGAGATCTTTACTATCAAACAAATGTCTCTTCATCTCATCAGCATTTATAAATAGCTAAGTACCAGAATCATTAGGGCCCCATAAGTCTTCCATTTTTATATTGGCTATTCTGGTGCCAGATAATATTATCAACAACAGAGAAACTCACCTTGTTTTACCAGAAATTCCTGTGAAGTGCCACAGAATACCAGGACAAAGAATTATGCTTATTTCTTAAACAAGAAATAGAGCAATTCTTGATTTACCTTGAATGTAATCAAGTGTGGCTGAGAGAACACCAGGCCGGAGTAGGGATGGGAGCCTCCACTGAAGACAGCTTTGACACCATACCGCCAAGGGCAAGACACTTCACGTCTCTGAGAGTGTGGCTTCCTCACTTACAGACTAAGCAAACTCCGTCTGTGATATTCTTTTTTTTTTTTAAAGATTTTATTTATTTATTTGACAGAGAGACACAGCGAGAGCAGGAACACAAGCAGGGAGAGTGGGAGAGGGAGAAGCAGGCTTCCCGCCGAGCAGGGAGCCCGATGTGGGGCTCGATCCCAGGACCCTGGGATCATGACCTGAGCCGAAGGCAGACGCTTAACGACTGAGCCACCCAGGCGCCCCAGCAAACTCCGTCTATGATATTCTTTGTAGCTTTAATATTCTGAGTCAGTTTCTGAGCTTGCATGAATTTTGGAGACATTTCTTGCAAAGTAATGTGAAGTACTATCACATGGACAGTAGAGGGGAAATATTTCTTGCTGCTGTTTATGGAATAGATTTGGATTTGGAAGCAAGGAGAAGAATCTCAAAGTTTGGTAAGGATGTTACTACAACCTGAACAAGGAACTTAGGGCCTAGACCAATGTTTGGAAATGTAGGAGAAGATAGCCATAGCCAAGAAGCATGAGGGAAGTAATGTTCAGTTATTTTTAGGTTTGTTGTTTTGTTTTGTTTTTGCTTGTTTTACTCCCAACAGTTGGCTTTAATAATAAGAGTAATCAATTATTTGGTAAGTAGAGTACTCAAGGTGAGCCAAGGCATTTAGCCAAGATCCTTACATGTATTGTCTCATTTAATTCTTTGACTGTGAGGTGGAGATTCTTTTTAACTGCCTTTTCCATATAAGAAGATAAAGACTTCCTTCTAAGAAACTTCCAGTGTCTTTAACTTTCTAAGTGCAGAACTGGAACTCTAACCTGTGATTGTTTTCTAACCCATGGTGGTTTGAGCTCTGAGCTCCTCTGTTTAACCAATTCCTCTTAGTAGGTTCTCTGTAGATATGAGCCAAAGTTAGTACGGTTTATGTGCTCTGCTGAATGTGAACATTTTGCTGCTTTTTAATAAAATAGCTCTAAGAATTTGATGTACAAGGTAAGTGATATTTGTTGTGATTTGTAAGTGATTTTCTTAACAAATACGGAAATTTGAACAGATACTTTTGCATAGGTTTTTTGGGCAAAAATTAAGTTTCTTTTCATATCTTGTGTAATAAAATTAACTTTTCAATCTGTTCTAAATTAAGGGGAAAAGAGATGTACCTTTTCTGTGACTGCTAATAAGAAATTGACAGCATCTGGGTTTCTGCCATTGTTAAAGTGTGTCATTACCAGATTAGTATGCTATGAAGAAATTGTACGACAGTTTTCATCTTCAAGTATAATATTAAGGATAGAAGTTTCAGGATGCTTGGGTTGCTCAATCGGTTAAACGTCTGCCTTTCTGCTCAGGTCATGATCCCAGGGTCCTGGGATCGAACCCCACATTGGGCTCCCTGCTTGGCACGGAGCGTGCTTCTCCCTCTCCCGCTGCCTGCCGCTCCCCGTGCTTGTGCTCTCTCTCTCTTTCTCTGTCAAATAAATAAATAAAATCTTAAAAAAAAAAAAAAAAAAAGGATAAAGTTTCCTTAATATGGTTTGACTTGCATAAATTACAATCTTAAAAGTTGGCTCAGATTTGTTTTTAAAAGAACCACCAGTGGGCGCCTGGGTGGCTCAGTTGGTTAAGCGACTGCCTTCAGCTCAGGTCATGATCCTGGAGTCCCAGGATCGAGTCCCGCATCGGGCTCCCTGCTCAGCGGGGGGTCTGCTTCTCCCTCTGACCCTCTTCCCGCTCGTGCTCTCTGTCTCTCATTCTCTCTCTCTCAAATAAATAAATAAAATCTTTAAAAAAAAAAAAAAAAAAAAAGAACCACCAGTAATATTGTATATTGTGATATTGCTGAGTTCTGGGGTATAATGTTTATTTTTATGTAAGTGTTATTGTTTGAATTAGAATAGTAATAGTTGTAGCTTCAGACTATATATACAATATAGATCATTGCTCACAAGAATGAGATGGTATCCCCCAAAAAAGTCCATTATATCATTATATGTCAAAAAGGAAGGAATTCCCTACTTCCTGTTTAAAAACACAGCAAAAAGTCTTATTTTTAATTTGGTTCTGTGCTTTCTGGAGCCCAGCTTGTTTGAACACTGCTCTTGGGTCTGATTAGGTTAGTGTCAGTATATTCAGAAATTATGCCTACTGTACATTTGTCATGCTTCTAACAGGGCATTTTAGACTGTGTGGGACCAGAAATGCTCAACAGTTTTTTAGAGGGATATGGCACTGTAAGGAAAGACTGTGGAGGCTGGAATCTAATAAAATTCTCACAAATCTGGATTAATTGTAGAAAAGTCAGTAATAAGTAAGTTAAAAAATATCTGACCCATAGTGCTATTTTTTATTGCACCAAAAGATTGGATATTCATTCCTTCTTTCATTAAACTACATCGGTAGCTTTATACTCTCAGCATCTCCTAACCTCTTAAGATTAAAGAGAGAAGAAAGTAGTGTTTTTCCTAAGAAAAATTTAGTCAACAGTGTAATTTGTATTTGTTAAGTATTAAGCTTTGGGACAAGCACTGGTGGAGAGCAGCTCCATGGACAGTAGCTCCTCTCCTTAGGGGTGAGCACAGGTGTTGCTCCTGGAGCCCAGGGAGGCCCCTCTAACTTACCTAGTTCTGTTTATAGAAACATGGTTTCAGTTGGACATGAGTTGTATCGGATGATTCTGTAAGGTGCTTCTTCATAGTCTGCTGTTTTACTTTACTGTTTCCCCAAGTTAAGTGTACTTCTACAACTTTTAATGTGTGTGTAGTTTCCACTGTATTGTTGTACGAAACTTTAAGTCTCTGTTGTTGGACATTTGAGCTGTTGCCAATTTATTTATTTATTTTTTTAAGATTTTATTTGTCAGAGAGAAGAGAGAGCACAAGCAGGGGGGAGTGGCAGACAGAGGAGAAGCAGGCGCCCTGCTGAGCAAGGAGCCCCATGCGGGACTCGATCCCAGGACCCTAGCCTAAACCGAAGGCAGACACTTACACTGACTGAGCCACCCAGGCTTCCTGAGCTATTGCCAGGTTATTGCCATTTTTAGCAGCACTTGATGAACAACTTTGTAGATGGATCTTTTGTTTTAGGATAAATTAGTAGAGCCTTTGGTAAACATTGCCAAACTGCCCTTCAGAAAGCCTAAACTAATTGACAGCACACATCTGTCAGCATTTTTGGTGGCTACTTTATCTGTACCCATTTCTAACATCCTGCTCTGCCAAACTTTTGGAAAGAATTCCGTGTTCTCTTTTTCCTATCTCAGCTCTTCATAAGGAAGTTCTTAGAACGTGTGTGAATTCAAAAGATATGTCCTCAGCTGGCAGTTCAAGTAGTTAACGTTTTTGCTGGACTGTGTGGAAGTGGTGAGGATATTGGGAATGTTGTGTTCTGGGGTGAACCACCCCTAAGATGGTGGTGCATCCCCTTTAATCGGACTGTGGCTTGAGGCTTTTCCCTGTAGGGTACCTGGTGCCGAAGCACCAGTATCGTCTTCCTCGCCTGTGCGGAGGACTGTGCTTTGGTGATGTCGCTGGTGGCGTAGTGTTGAAAGCACTGGGAGAAAGCATACGGGGTCAACACTGTGCCGCCACTCGTGTCTCGGAAGTATTTTGTCCCTGTTTGTTTTGGTTTAAGGTTTATATGTGGTGATAGTACATTGGTGTTAAATGTTGAGTCAATTAAATTGATAGCATTGAAGAAACATATTTGTATTTTCTCTAGAGAAGACTGAGTCTGAGTCCAAGGCACCTGTAGGTCAGGGGAATGAGAAGAAAATAAATGGAGTCCAGAAATCCAGTTGCTAGTATAAGCAGTTTACCTCAGTGGCATTTGATTAGAATCTAACTTCCTTCTTGGGAATCAGGAAAGGGATGTAGGTGAGGCATTGGCTGGACTCAGGTTACCGGACCCTGACACAACGAGTTCTGAGGTCAGCTTGGAATATTGTGAATCATGGTATGTTTGAAATAGCCTGTCTGTGGGGATAGAGTTTGTGCTGCTCAGCCTGTTGGCTCCCACCCTTGTCAGTCTGGACTGCTGGGGTGATCCGGATTAGAGTATGTACTGCTCCCTTTCTAAAGCTTTCCATGAGCTGGCCACCTAACTTGTTACTTCATGCATTTTAACTTACTCATCTTTTATGAAGCACCTTGAATGTGTCAGACAGTGAAGATACACAGGTCTCAAGGACCTGTCTAATAGGGGAGACAGAAGAGGACAATCGTTATTAAGTAGGTACCAGGAACTTACTAATATGTGTCCCTTTTAATGCTCATAGAAACCTGGACACAAGGAAAGCATTCTCCATTTTTCAGCAGGGGTCCGTGAAACTGTTCCGCATCCCTCAGGGACAAGGTGGTTAAGATAGGATTCAGACCCTGTGTGGGACTTAGTCTCAGATGGTGAGCTCAGATCCTGGCCAGTGTTGGGCTTGAATGCAAGTCACTTAACCCCTGTTTTCAAACAGAGATAGAACAGTTCTTACCTCATAAGGTTGTTTTGTGTATTTTGTGACACAGAAATGTAAGATGCTTTAGCTCAGTTACTGGCACATAGTAAGAGTTAATAATAATGAGATCTTATTGATCCTAAAGTCACTCACAATAATCACTATCAATAATAATTGAGTCTTAACTTACAGAGCCCCTTTTCTTTGCCCAGCAGCAATGTGTCTTTGTTTTTCCTCTTTTTTTCTTTGAAGGTTTTTAACTTTTAAGTAATCTCTACACCCAGCATGGGGTTTGAACTCACAACCCCAAGATCAAGAGTCATAGGCTCCACTGATTGAGCCAGTCAGGCACCCTGCGGTGTGTCTTCATGCAAACCATGAATGATCAGACTTTAAGCTATGAGAGTGTTATGGGAGTATTGAGGAGGGGTGGACTGCTCACCTGGCCTGGGAGAGTTAGACTTTCCAAAGATGCTAATCCTTGGGCTATCTTGAAAGAGTAATGAGAGTCAGCTGGTGGGAAAAGATAGCGAGGGGCATTGCAGTGAGAAGGAAATGTATGAAGAAAGACGTGGGAAAGTAAAAAGGCACAGCAATAGAATTGCCATGTGTGGGGTAGATGAGTCATGAGAATGGGACATAAGGTTAGAAAGGCTGGCCAGATTGTGTAGGGCCTTAGAATGTTATGGCTTTATCCTAAAGACAGTGGAGAAGCTCTGGGAGGATTTGTTTTCAAAGTAAATTTATTTTAGAGTAGTTTTAGATTTACAGAAGTTACAAAGAAAATTCCTGTATATCCCACTCCCTGTTTCCCCTATTATTAATATCTTACATTAGTATGGTACATTTGTTACAATTAATGAACCAATATTGATTCATTATTATTATCCAAAATCATAATTTATTCAGATTGCCTTAGTTTTTACCTAATGCCCTTTTCCTGGTCCAGGATCCCATCCAGGACACGACATTCCATTTAGTGGCCACGTCTCCTTAGGCTCTCTTGGCTGTGACAGTCTTAAAGACTTTCCTTGTGTTTGATGACTTTGGCAGTTTTGAGGAATACTAGTCAGGAATCTTAAAAAATGTTCTTCAGTTGGGATTTGTCTATGTTCTTCTAATGGTTAGACCGAAGGTATTGGGAGGAAGACCCCAGATGTAATGTGCTTTTCCTGTCACATGTCAAGGGCACATACTAGTAACATGGCTTAGTCTCTGTCGATGTTGGCTTTCATCGCCTGGCTGATTTGTCAGGTATCTCCACTGTGAGGTTAATCACTCCCTTCCCCCCTCCCCATCCTCCTTTCTATAACATCTTCTTTTGAGGAAGATACTATGTGCATTCCACACTTAAGGAGGGGAGGGTTATGATCTCTCTCTGTGGAAGGATTTTAAACATCAGAAGTGATTTAATCAGAATTGTGAGTCCGAAAGATTGCTTTAGCCAGAGTGGAGAGACTGACGTTGAGGATAGGTTCATGTGTGGGGTCTTGGTTAGCCTGGAGAGTTCCAGATAAGGTGAGAAAAGATGAAGACCTCAACTTAAGACAGTGGCAGTGGGGTTGGAAAGAGAGTGATTTGAGAAAAGTTGAGGAGGTATAATTGAGGGGTTTAGTAGGTTGGGGTTAGGGACCTGGCAGGAAGTGGGGGAGGAGGGGTTCAAGATGACTTGCAGGGGTACATACTATCAGCATGACTTACCAAATATTGATGTTGACTTTCATCACCTGGCGGAGATAGGGTATGTCAGGTGTCTCTCAAATTCAGGAGCACTTGGATGAAGTTTGAAGTGTTTTTTGTTTTTGTTTTTTTTAAGAATTTATTTATTTATTTAGGGGAGGGGAGAGAGCCTTTGTGCTCACAAACAGGGGGATAGGGAGAGGGAGAAGCAGGCTCCCTGCTGAGCAGAGAGCCTTATGCGGGGCTCAATGCTGGACTCAATCCCAGGACCCTGGAATCAGCCTGAGCTGAAGGCAGATGCTTAACCGACTGAGCTACCCAGGCACCCTGAAGTTTGCGTTTTTAAGGGCTTTAAAAAAAATTTTTTTTTAATAGAAATGGGATTGCATCACCCTTTTTTTTAAGATCTTATTTATTTGAGGGCGCCTGGGTGGCTCAGTCAGTTAAGTGACTGCCGTCGGCTCAGGTCATAATCCTGGAGTCCCTGGATCGAGTCCCGCATCGGGCTCACTGCACAGCAGGGAGTCTGCTTCTCCCTCTGACCCTCCCCCCTCTTGTGCTCTCTCTCTCTCTCATTCTTTCTCTCTCAAATAAATAAAATCTTAAAAAAAAAAAAAAGTGCACGAGCTGGGTTGGGGCAGGGAGCAGAGGGAGAGGGACAAGGAGACTCCGCGCTGAGTGTAGACCCCAGTGCAGGGCTCAATTTCACGACCCTGAGATCATGGCCTGAGCAGAAATCAAGAGTCAGTGCTTAACCAACTACACCACCCAGGTGCCCCAAGAATTTACCAATTTTTAAAATTTAATTAAGTTTTTTAAAGATTTTATTTACTTGTCAGAGAGAGTGCAAGTGAGCACAAGCGGGGAGTGGCAGGCAGAGGGAGACCGGGCACCCCTAGAGCAGTGCCTTTTTAACAGTTGCTCCTAGTCCTAAGCCACTACAAGAGAAAAGAGGATAATGCATATATAACGTCGCACAAAAACAATCCTTTTGCTTTAATTCTCAAGTTTGGGCAGTGTCGTTTGTAATTTTTTTTCCCTTTATTTTTAATGTATTTGGAATTATATCCACTTTTTGGATTAAAATTATTTGTATCTCCTCAAATTCTGCAGAGATTAGTCTATTAGCTTTTTCTCGAGACCAACTTTGATTTTGTTAATCTTACCCTTTAACTTTTTGGAATCAAAATTGTTGATATCTGTACATCTGATCAATTTTATATTCTGTATTTAATTCCTTTGACTGCATATACTATGATTTAGCCAATTCCTGTTGATAGACCTTTAAATTTTTCTTGTATTTTAGAACCATAAACAAGCATCTGGTAACAGTCATATCAGTCATGGTTCTCCAGAGAACCAAACCAGTAGGTGTGTGTGTGTGTGTGTGTGTGTGTGTGTGTGTATGTGTGTGTGTGTGTAAATTTTCACCAATAGCTTATATACATACTTAATGAAGCAATATGCTGATGCTTTCTATTCTTAATTAAAAAAAAAAAATCCTGATTAGGTCCCAGTAAATTAACTTCATAGGTCTGACCTGTAATTTGAAAAACATTGCTATTGTATATATTTTATATCTAGAAATGGATTGTTGGTTTGCAGGGTATCCATACTTCAACTTTATCATATGCTGGCAACTTTCTAAAGTAGTTATGCAAAGGTATATTCTCACTAGTGAATTCTTTCTTCTCCCCCTTCATGGAAGTTGGTAATTTCAATTTCTTTGTAATCCTTCTACTTCCATCAGGTCTGGGTTTATTTTTTAAGGTTTATAACACTTGGCAATCGACTTTAAACAAAGAGAGCAGCTTTAGAGTTAGCACCCTCAGAAGACATCAGTATCAATCCAGAAATTAATGACATTGCTTTGTTTTCATCATATTTGTATTCTTCAATTCACACACAGCAAAATGGACTAGTTTTTGGTGTACATATTTGTGAGTGTTAAAATAAGCATAGTTCCATACAACCACCACCACAGTTGGGATACAGAACAGTTTCATCTCTTCAAAAAATTACCTTGTATGGTTCTTAGCCTTCCTCCTACTTCTGACCCCTGAAACATTGATCTTTTTCCTATCATTATAGTTTCACCTTTCCCAGAATGTCATATAAATGGAATCATATAATATGTAACCTTTGGAGACTTACTTCTTTCGCTGAGTATGATGCATTGGAGATATGGCCCATGTATCAGTAGTTTATTTTTATTGCTGTGTAGTATTCCAGCGTATGGATGCTCTACAGTTTGTCCATTTACTCTTTGAAGGACATTTGGGGTTTTTTTCCTCCCAGTTTTCAGTGATTGTGAATAAAGCTGCTATAAATATTTTGTGCAGGTTTTATTGTGAACATGTCAGTTCTATAGGGTATATATATCTAAGAGTGTAATTATTGGGTCAGTCATTTGTTAAATGTTGAATCTTTAAAAAAAACTATAGAACTTTTCCTGAGTGACTTTTACCATTTTATTTTGCATTTATATTAGCACTTTATGAAAGTTTCAGATATTCCTCATTCTTGCCAGTGCTTGGTATTGTCCATTTCTTTTTTCTTTATCTTTCAGAAAGAGAGACAGAAAGAGAGAGCATGCTGTAGCTGGGGGTTGGGGGGGAGGACAGAGGGAGAGAGAGAATCTTAAGTGGGCTCCACACCAACATGGGGATGGATCTCACAATCCTGAGATCATGACCTGAGCCGAAATCAAGAGTCAGACACTTAACTGACTGAGCCACCCAGGTGCCCCTATTTCTTTTATTTTAGACATTCTAATAGTATGTGTTGAATTCTCACTATGGCTTTAATTTGCATTTCCCTAATGGCTAATGATCTTGGGCATTTTTTCATGTGCTTACATGCCATTTGTATATTTTCCTCTGGTGAAGTAGTTCAGATCTTTTGCCCATTTTTTAAAAATTGGGTCATTTTCTTACTGCATTTTTGAAGTTCTTTATATACATTCTGGTAACAAGTCCTTTGTCAGATATGTGATTTGCAAATGTTTTCTCCCAGTCTGCAAGGGATTCTTAACGATTCCTTTTGCAGAGCGTAAGTTTCAAGGTTTTGATTAAGCCCAGTTTACCATTTTAAACTTTTTTATTTTTTTATTTTTATTTTTTTAAAGATTTTTTTTTGACAGAGAGAGATAGCAAGAGAGGGAATACAAGCAGGGGGAGTGGGAGAGGGAGAAGCAGCCTTCCCGCTGAGCAGGAGCCCGATGCGGGGCTCGATCCCAGGACCCTGGGATCACGACCTGAGCCGAAGACAGAGGCTTAACGACTGAGCCACCCAGGCACCCGTAAATTTTTTTTAAAAAAGATTTTATTTTTTTTGAAAGAGAGAAATCACAAGCGGGTGGGAAGGGCAGTGGGCAGGGGCAGAGGGAGAGGGACAAGCCGACTCCCTTCGATGTGGGCCTCAATCCCAGGACTCCAGGATCGTGACCTGAGTGGAAGGCAGACGATTACCTGACTGAGCCACCCAGGTGCCCCATTTTTAAACTTTTATAGATTACACTTCAGGTGTCATATCTAAGAACTCTTCCTAAGCCAAGTTCACGAAGATTTTCTCATTTTTATTTATTTATTTATTTTTTATTTAATTAATTTTATTTATTTATTTGACAGAGAGAGGGATCACAAGTAGGCTGAACAGCAGGCAGGAGAGGGAGAAGCAGGCTCTCTGCTGAGCACGGAGCCTGACTCAGGACCCTGAGATCATGACCTGAGCTGAAGGCAGATGCTCAACGAACTGAGCCACCCAGGCGCCCAGATTTTCTCATTTTTAAAAAAAATTTTACTGTTAGGTTTTACTTTTATCTATGAGATTCATTTTGAATAAAATTTTTATAAGGTGTTGAGGTATAGTTCGAGGTTCACCTTTTCTTTTCTCTTCTTTTCTTTTTGCATATGGAGATCCAATTGTGAAAATCCCCTTTATTAAAAGGGTATGGAATTGAATGCTTTCTCCATTGAATTGGTTTTGCACCCGATCACAAATCATTTGACCATATTTATATGAGTGTTTCTGAACTGCCTCTTGTTCCACTGATGTGTGTATGTTTTTTTGCCAATACCACACTGTCTTGATTACTGTTCCTTTATACAGTAAGACTTGACTTAGAGTTGTGTGCAACTTCCAACTTTGACCTGACAATTCTGGCCTCCCCCTTTACTCGATCTATCTATCCTTTTGTTTTATATCAATGTGGACTCACAGATTGTTATTTTATTGCTGTCATTTAAGTTTTTGCTTATGTTGTAGATTTGGCCAGGGGGAGACATATCCCATCATTCTTTGAACACTTCTTACCTTCTGGCATAACAAGATGTTCTAGGGTCCTCTTGTCCATTTCCTGTCCTAGTCCTGGAATCAACCATTTCTCCAAGGAGATCTAGTTTCTTTTATAAGAGAATGGTATTTAGCATCAAGATCTGGGAGCTAGATGTGCACATTATTGCTGGGTTGCAGCAAGACCCTCTCAGTGGACATTGAAAACTATGAGTTTGTACTGTTAACATCCAATCCTGTCCAGCACTACAGAATTCTTTCTAACCCCCCCTTTATTTGTAACTCTTTCACTCAGCATAATTACTTTGAGATTCATTCGTATGTTTAAATAGTTCATTTTTTTTTTTTAAGAGAAAAGTTGCCAAGAAAAATTATTCCATTGAGTGGTATGTCACAATTTTAGGAAATTGCCAGACTTTCCCCCCCAAAGCGATGGTACCATTTTACATTCCAACCAGCAGTGCACTAGAGTTCTAGTTCCTCCACATTATTGTCAAACTTTGATATTGTCTGTCTTCTTAATTTTATACTCTTAATAGGTTTGTTTTGAAATCTTGGATGTTTTTAATTTGCCTTTCTAGATTGACTAATTTGTATAGTTTTCTATTCCATGTACTTATTTGCTGTTCTTACGCCTTCTTTGGAGGCATGTTTATTCAAATTTTTTGCCCAATGTTTTTTTTTTTTAACAGTATCATTATTTCTTAATGTTGAGTTTTGAGGGTTCTTTATAGATTCTGGCTTTATCAGATATGTGATTTGTAATTTCTCAGTCTTTGGCTTGGCTTTTTGTTTCCTTAAAAGGGTCGTTTGAAGAACGGAAGTTCTTACTTTGGATGAAGTCCAGTTTGTGGATTTTTTTCTTTTATGGATTGTGCTTTTGGTGTTTTATGTAAGATCTTTTTCCACCTAAGTTCAAAAAGGTCTTTTTAAAATTTTATGCATTTATTTTTTTTTTTTTTTAAAGATTTTATTTATTTGACAGAGTGAACAAGCAGGGAGAGGGAGAAGCAGGCTCCCCAAAGATCAGGGAGTCCGATGCGGGGCTCGTTCCCAGGAGCCTGAGATCATGATCCAAGCCAAAGCCAGATGCTTAACCGACTGAGCCACCCAGGTGCCCCAAAAAGGTCTTTTTTTAAAATTTATTTATTTATATTAGAGAGCACATGTGCATGAGCAGGGGGAGTGGCAGAGGAGAGAGAGAATCTCAGGCAGGTCCCCTGCTGAGCGAGGAGCCCCACACAGGGCTTGATCTCACTACCCTAAGATCATGACCTGAGTGGAAATCAGGAGTCGGATGCTTAACCAATGAGCTCCTCAGGTGCCCCAAAAAAGGTTTTTTCAATGTTTTCCTCTAGCAGTTTTTTAACTTCTGGTTTTACATTTAGTTCTATCATCAGTTTTGAGTTAATTTTTATATATTTGTATATGTGAAATATGGACCCATGTTAACTTTTTTAAATATGAGTATCCATTTGTTCCAGCATCATTTGTTAAAAAGATTCTTTTTCTCCGTTGAATTTTGCCTTTGCGCCTTTGTGGGTAATCGTTTGACGCTGCATGTGTGGTCCTCTTTTTGGGCTCCGTTATATTAATTTATTTCCCTGTATGCCAGTACAGCACTGTCTTGATTACTGCATCTTTATAACTAGTTTTGATTCAGGTAGATCTTCCAGTTTTGTTCCTTTTCAAAGTTATTTTGGCTGTTTAGGTACTTTGTGCTCCTGTATGACTTTCAGAATGTTTTTCAGATCCCTAAAGGGAATAGGGATATGAAAGGGATATTCTTTAGTTTTAATTTTTATTAACTTTTATTAACTTTATTAACTCCTGAAAGAGGTATTCTTTAATTTTGATTTTTATTAACTATTTTGGTTTTTACTTTTCCTTTTTTTACTACTGATCTTGTTTCCTGCAACTTTGTTAAACTCATTTGTTCTAGTAACTTTTTGTAGATTTTCTACACAGATGATCATGTTGTCTGTGAATAAGACATTTTTAATTCTGCCTTTTCAATGTGTATTCCCTTTATTTCTGTTTTGACTTTTGATTTTTTTTTTTTAAAGATTTATTTATTTATTTATTTGACAGAGAGACAGCGAGAGAGGGAACACAAGCAGGGGGAGTGGGAGAGGGAGAAGCAGGCTTCCCACTGAGCAGGGAGCCCGATGCGGGGCTCCATCCCAGGACCCTGGGATCATGACCTGAGCCGGAAGACAGACGCTTAATGACTGAGCCACCCAGGCGCCCCATTGACTTTTGAGTTTTAATTTGAAATACAGCAAGGTTGTATATCGTGTGGGGTCCTCCCCACATACATCTTTGTTGATTTTATTTTATTTTTAGATTATGTGTAGCAGTAACATTTTTCTGAAAGTCAGAATTATTTCCTATTCCTGTCTCTCCATCGTTTACACCCCATTCCCACCTTGCCAGATTCATCGTGTTCACACTTTGGGTCTTTCCCTTCCACCATCCCATTATTTTTCCTTAAAGTAACTGCCCCCTAGATTTTGCCAAAAATCTCTTTCTTTGTAAAACCTAGAACACATTGATAGATATGGCAGTTTCATAGAAGCAGGAATTCTTAAACCAGGCTTTATGAGCCTTTGGCTCAGATCATGATCCCAGGGTCCTGGGATCGAGCCCCGCGTCAGGCTCCCTGCTCAGCCGAGAGTCTGCTTCTCCCTCTGCCTCTGCCTCTCCCCTTCTACCTGCTCAGGAGCACGTGCGGGCATGCTCTCTCTCACACGCGCGCTCTTGGTCGCTCTCTTTCAAATAAATAAAATCTTAAAAAAAGGAAAAAGAAAAAACAAAGGTAAGAAAGAATACCTTTGGAAGTTTGGAATGAGTGAGTTTGGGCCTAACCAGTGTAAAAGGCGTGTTAGTAAGCCTCTTATGTCTTGAATCCTTTGTACCTTTTGAAGATAACATTTAAATGTCTCTGATGTAGTATATGACTGTTGTTTGTGGTTAATCCAGTTACACATGTCAGCTCAACACATGCCACTTGTAAACCTTGGCCTACTATTTTGTATCATAGATTTTTAAGAATTTGAATGCATTTAAGAAGTTTGCTTTCAGGGGCTCCTGGGTGGCTCAGTCAGTTAAACGCCTGCCTTCAGCTGAGGTCATGATCCCGGGGTCCTGGGATCGAACCTCAGAACCTCACGTCGGGCTGTCTGCCCAGCAGGGAGCCTGCTTCTCCAACTCCGCCTGCTGCTCCCCCCGCTTGTGCGCGCTCTCTCTCTCATAAATAAAATCTTTAAAAATAAAAGTTTGCTTTAAGATTATTTTTAATGGTTATTCTTTTTTTTTTGTAATTTTTTTTTTTAAGGATTTTATTTATTTATTTGACAGAGAAAGACATAGCGAGAGAGGGGAACACAAGCAGAGGGAGTGGGAGAGGGAGAAGCAGGCTTCCTGCTGAGCAGGGAGCCCGATGTGGGGCTCGATCCCAGGACCCTGGGATCATGACCTGAGCCGAAGGCAGACGCTTAACGACTGAGCCACCCAGGCGCTCCAGTGGTTATTCTTTAATAAAGTTGTTAAAAGAATCTTTGGATTCCTGTTGTCAAGTCCCTAAAAAGTTATTCTGGCAGAGAAGGGTAAAGGTATTCAAAGCACACATGAAGTATACATATTTTAAAAGAATCTTTGAAGCTTCCCTTTTGGATGTCCCATGTCTGAAAGCAGAGCATCCTAGTAAATAGTGCTTAAACGTACTGTAGCCATTCTGCCTGAGTTCAGTCCTGACTCCTCCTTGTTCTAGTAAATGACCTGTTTTGTTTCCTCACCTAGCAAATGAGAATAATAAACCTGTCTGTTAATAGTAAAGGGCTTGGAAGTAGATACATTTTGGCAGACTCCAAGGCCACCCTCACCCTATGATGGTAATTGTGCAGGTTCCACTGGGGCAGATTTTAGTAAAAGGTGGGTAATGTCACCATATTGTGAGGAATAAAAGACCAGAATGGTGCTGTTACTCATTGCTTATTATGTCTGTTAAATTATAATAAGAATGTTCTTTTTTATTTCTCCCAAGCCAAACTAGCAAGACGCAGTCAAGAACGAGACAATCTTGGCATGCTGGTCTGGTCACCTAATCAGAATCTATCAGAAGCAAAACGTAAGTTTTAAAGGACTTTTATTTCCCCCCTTTCTTATTTAATGCAAAGTTTTAAAGTCACTTTTGTAGCTAAAAGTCCCTATACACGTTACATTTTTTTTCAAATTAAATGTGCATTTCTTTACTGTGGCCTGTCATAAGGACTTAAAGATTCTTAACCAGTGGTTTCATAATCTACTTTTTTCAAAATGCTGGAGTTACTAGGAGGAAAAGCTTAGAGTGGAAGAAAATTATAATGCAATGTAAAGTTCCATCAGCTGGGAATTGATAGATTTATAAATTTCTAATTGAAGGGTTACAAAGGGCAAATGTATGTTATTGGAAACAGGCTTTATTTATACTGTAAGACTTCAGCCTAGCTAGAAGGAGAACTGTTGAATTGGTTCTATTTTATGAGTTTAAAGTTGTATTAGGATGAATACTCTGAGCTACTTTGAATCTTATTTTGAGGGGATAGGGGTCCTTTAGCTATTAGTAATATTACTTGTATATTCAGAGTTCGCTCTTTCAGCTTTTATATTCGCTCTGCTCAGATGATACCAGCAAAATTAATTCTAGTCTTTGGCATTTTCAAAGTTTTTATTTTCTTCATAACTTAAGAAAAACTAAATCTCCTTTTGGAGAATTTTTCAATGGGGGTTCATGGATGGAATTTATGGGGATTTGTGAACTTAGAAATCACATGCAAAGTTTTTTTGGTGTATGTGTTTGTTTTTCTGGATTTTCAAAGGGGTCTTTGACAAAAATGGGTTAAGAATCAATGCTCTAAAAAAGGGTAGGTCTTGGAAAGCCACCAGTGGTAAATGTTATTAGGAAACTGTTTGATTGTGAGTAAAGGCTCAGATTTTTAGGCTTTGATCAGGATTTCCCAATGTGTGTTTTCGTATGAGAGGATACACATTAAATATTCTCCTCTTGTATATTCAGTATCCATGTTAGCACATTTAAGGTGCAAAGAGCTCATATGGTAAAGAAACAGGTTTAATTTTGATCAGGAAAGATTCTTTTTTTGTACCGTCCCCTCCATGGAACACGGGAAATTCATCTACTCTTAATGCTGAATTTAGCAGTAATAAAATAATCTCAGTCTAATCTGATTTTAAGAGTATCTTAATTTTGCCTCTATCAGGCTGCTGCTTAATGAGTTTATAATGAAGAACAGAATGGCAAAAGGAAGTGTATTGGCATTTCTGATGTCTTCACTATGCTGGGAGAGACCTTTTAAGTATTTCTAGCGTGTTTATTTCCCCTTTGAGTACTCGCATTAACTTACAAAAGCAATCTATTCCTTTTTTGAACATACTCTTTTTAACAGAAAGCTGAAAATCTGCCTCCCTGTAATTTTTAAAGCTTTACTTTCCTGAACTCTGCTAAATAGGTTTGCTTTCTGACAAGTCTTTCAGATGTTCAGGCTTCCCTCAGTCCAAGTTAAACCTGCCTGGTTGTTTCAGGTGTTTTTCAGATGGTTTGGTTTTTGGATCTCTCTCTTGCACTACTGTTCCAGTTGGGTCAGACTGCCCATATGAAATGATGGTGCCCAGAACCGAATATCCAGAATCATGAGCATTCGTTGAATCTTTATGCCAAGCCCTGCACTAAAATGCATTCACTCTTCACAGTCAGCCAAGAGGAAGTTTTTGTCCCCATTTTACAGATGGCATTCCACAGTTCAAAGGTTTGTGAAACTGACACAGATAATAAGTGGTGAAGCCAGTAGCACTGTCCAGGTTTGCTGATTTCACCCTGATTCATGCTCTGAGTGCCTCTCTTTGGGAGAACTCATTAGCTCTCGGTGTTCTGTATTTCTGCCATGATCTTCTGTTCCTACAGCTCACAGTCGATCAGTGCCCTTCGTGATTGTATTACCTGTTGACATCTGTGGAGTCAGAATTTAATTTTGATATTCTCTTATTTTTCCTAGACCTAGAAGAAAAGAGGAGAATATGAGAAGTTAGTTGATTTTTAAACAATGGCATTGCCTAAAATAAACTTGCAGTTTTAATGTTAGCCTTTAAAACTTGAGACTTTTAAAACCAATATGGAAGTAACATTGCTATATTGTTGAGAGTTCAGAAGATACAGGAACTTACAAAGAAGGAACAGCTCACACATTATTCCATTACCCAGAGATAACTGTTGTAAACGTTTTGGGATTTTTCCCTGTCCTCTTTTTTTCCTCTTGTGTGCATATTTATATAAGTAAGATGATGTAGGTGTGTGTATGTGTGTGTATTGTTTTCCTGATACTGACCTAAGCATTTTCCACATTGTTAAATAACCATGTACATCATATGGGTGGATCCATGTGTTTATTAACCTTCTTCTGTTGAAAATTTATGTTGTTTCTGCTTGTTGGCTGTTGTAAAAGAAGCTATAGTGAAAAACTGAATCCTAGAGCTTTGTCCTCTTTTGTTTTTTGTTTTTGTTGTGTTTTTAGTCTTTTCTTAAGTAGAGCTCTAGGAATGGAGTGTGGATTATTGGGAACTTGCTCAACTGCTCAGGGGTAAGGACGTAAACATAATGCAGTGTCCTGACATGAGTTAGGTTCCGCTTAGTACTAGGCTTCTGTTTATGGAGCTTTGTAAATCATACAGTTCGTGACTAGTAGTCTAATCACAGTTAGGCATTACAGTGTGATTATAGTATGAATGCGGACAGGGGTACACAGTTTTTTCCATTTGCACACCTACCATTTCCCCCTCAACTCCCTTCCCCACGGTATATGGGCAAAAAAGAAACCTTTTCTTCTTGCCGTTCTTTATTTTCAAAGAATGTGTAAGTCTTGGTTGTCACCATACATCTGTCACCATACAACACTATGACAGTACCACTGACTATATTCCCTACGCTGTACCTTTCATTCCCCATTACTTACTCATTCCATAACTGGATATTTGAAGTCTTTCAGCTCTTCTTTCTTTTTTAAACTTAATTATTTTTTTAAGTTTTTATTTTAATCACGTGGTATTCATCATAAGTGCACTCCTTAATCTCCATCACCTATTTCACCCATATCCCCCTGCCCCCCGGTAGCTACCAGTTTGTTCTCTATAGTTAAAAGTCTGTTTCTTGGTTTTTAAACTTTTTTAAAAAAGCTGTGGGGAGGGGCGCCTGGGTGGCTCAGTCGTTAAGCGTTCAGCGTAGGTCATGGTCCGAGGGTCCTGGGATCGAGTCTCGTGTAGGGCTCCTTGCTTAGTGGGGAGTCTGCTTCTCCCTCTCCCTCTGCCTCCCTCTCCCTGCTTGCATTCTCTCTCTCTCTCTCAAATAAATAAATAAAATCTTAAAAAAAAAAAAAGCTGTAAGGGAATGATAAATCCCTAGAAATAGAGCTCCTAGGCCAAGGGGCAAATACATTATTTCTTCTTTTTTCTTTTCATTTTTAAAAATAGATTTAATTTCTAGAGCAGTTTTAGGTTCACAGCCAAATTGAATAGAAAGTACAGAGATTTCCCATATCCTTCTGTCCCAGCACATGCACAGCCTCCCCCATTGTGGACATCCCCTATCAGAGTGGTAAACTTGTTATCAGTGAACCTACATTGATGCATCATTGTTACCCACGGTTCATAGTTTACATTAGGGCTCACTCTTGTGTTGTACATTCTGGAGGCTTTGACAAATGTATAATGACACGTATTCACTGTTGTAATATCATACTGAAAAGTTTCCCTGCCCTAAAAATTCTCTGTGATCTGCCTATGCGTCTCCCCCAACCCCATAACTCTTGGCAACTACTGATCTTTTTACTGTCTCCATAGTTTTGTCTTTTCCAGAACTGTCATGTAGCTGGAATGGTATAGTTTGTGGCCTTTTCAGATTGGCTTTTTTGACTTAATAATAATACACATTTATTTGAGTTTCCTCCATGTCTTTTTCATGGCTTGATGGCTCATTTTCTTTTTGGTGCCGAACAGCATTCCATTATCTGGACGGACTGCAGTGTGTTTAACCATTCACGTGCTGAAGGGCGTCTTGGTTGCTCCCAAGTTTTGGCATTTATGAATAAAGCTGCTATAAACATGTATATGTGGGTTTTGGTGTGGACATAAGTTTTCAGCTATTTTGGGTAGATACCAAAGAGGAGGATCGCTGGATTGTATGTTAAGAATACATTTAATTTTGTAAGAAATTGCAAGACTATCTATTTGATTTGATTTGAGAGAGAGAGCACAAGTGATGGGGAGGGGGAGAGGGACCCTGGGATCATGAACTCTGCAGATGCTTAACTGACTGAACCACCCAGGCGCCTCCCCCCCTTTAAATTTTATTTATTTGAGAGAGAGCAAGACTGTCTTCTGAAGTGGCTATGCCATTTTGCATTCCTACCAGCAATGAATGAGAGTTCCTGTTGCTCCGTGTCCTTGTAAGTATTTGGTGTTACAAGTATTTTGGATTTTGGCCACTCTAAATAAGTGTATAGTTTATTTTCTTTTAAACTAAAAAAATAATACATATGCACAAGATAAAAATATTCTAATTCTCTCAAGTTAACCAGTGTTATGTTAATATTTGGGGTGTCTATTAGTCCCTATACACTTACTATTTTTTTTTAATGGTCATATAATATAGGTGTTTCATAGTTAAGCATTTCTAAACAGTGCTGTGAACATCATTAAAGTGGGGTGGCTGGGTCAAGTGATATGTACATTTGACACTTATAGATCTTTCCATGTGTCATCCGAAGAGTTAAAGGAGTGTGCCTCTTTTCCAAAATGTCCCCATCACTGGGTATATTAATTTTTTTCTTAAAATTTTTTAATAATTATTTTTAATTATAGTAAAATACAGTGTAAAATTTACCATCTTAACCATTTCTTTAATTCCAAGCAAATTTTATTGTGAAACTATAACAAGCAAATGAAATATGTTGATTTATATTTCCATCTTAACCATTTTTTTTTTTTTAAAGATTTTATTTATTTATTTGACAGAGACACAGCGAGAGAGGGAACACAAGCAGGGGGAGTGGGAGAGGGAGAAGCAGGCTTCCTGCTGAGCAGAGAGCCCGATGTGGGGCTCGATCCCAGGACCCTGGGATCACGACCTGAGCCGAAGGCAGACGCTTGACGACTGAGCCACCCAGGCGCCCCATCTTAACCATTTTTAAGTGTATAGTGTAATGGTATTAAGTAAATTCATACTGTTGTGCACCCAACCTCTAGAACTTTTTTTTTTTTTAAGATTTTATTTATTTATTTGTTGGGGACGGGGAGTGAGCACACAAGTAGGTGGAATGGAAGGCAGAGGGAGAAGCAGGTGCCCCACTGAGCAGGGAGCCTGACGTGGGGCTTGATCCCAGGACCCTGGGACCATGACCTGAGCCAAAATCAAGAGTCGGACGCTTAACCGACTGAGCCACCCAGGCGTCCCTCTAGAATTCTTTTCATCTTGCAGAACTGAAACTCCGTACTCATTAAAGAACCCAAGTCTACATTTTTCCTCCCCCCAGCACCTGGCAGCCACCATTCTACTTTCTGACTCAGTGAATTTGACCACCCTGGGTACTTCATATAAGTGGAATTATACTATTTTGGTGACTGGCTTATTTCACTCAGCATAATGTCCTCAGGTTTCATCCCCATTGTAGCCTGTGTCAGTTTCCTTCATTTTTATGACTGAATAATACTCCACTATACGAATGGATAAGACCACATTTGTCTCTGTTTATCTGTTGATGGGCACTTGGGTTGTTTCTGCATTTTGGCTACCATGAATGCTGCTGCTGTGAATACGGGTGTGCGGATACCTCTTTGAGGACCTGCTTTCGTTTCTTTTGGGTACTCAGAAGTGGAATTGCTGGATTTGGTCATTTCTATTTTTAAATTTTCTTGAGGCACCACCATCCTCAACACCACCTACGGAGGCTGTTACCATTTTACTCTCCCACCAACAGTGCACGGGCTCCAGTAGCTCCCCCTCCTCGTCAGGATTGTTATTTTCAGTTTGCTTGAGTTTTTTTTTTTTAATAGTATCTGTTTTAATGGATGTGAGGTGGTGTCTCACTGTATGAGAATATTAATTGTTTTTTAAACTTTGCTGAACTGATAGAAAAGAATTTAATTACTACTGAGGTTGAGCATCTTCATATTTTGATCTTTTAATTCTTCTCTAAATAGCAGTTAAATCTTACCTTATTTTTTAATTTGTGTTTTAGAATTATATGTACTTAAATTTATTAACCTTATTTGTGGCTTCTAGCATACTGTCATGCTGAAAATGCCCCTCCCCTCCACATATTACAGACATAGATACCTACGTGTCTTCTGCCCTCCCCTCCTTCCTCCTCCCTCCTCATTACACCATTGTTCATCTGGAATTATTTAAATCTTTTCTCCTTTACTTATGTTAAACTTGTATGTCTACTTTGGTCTGTATCTGGACTCTTGATTTTGTTTCATTGATTTATCTGTTTCCTGATTTGTACCATTTTGATTCTTTTCAGTGTTTTTGGCTCATGTATTTATTTTTCTAGGTGAAGTTTAGGCTCATAGTTTCACATTCTCTCCAGAAGTATCTTGATTGGGGTTGTACTGAATCGAGCAGCTTTGTGTGCTTGGTACTATAGCAGGAGTGAGGGATTCGGGAAGCTTATACTCTAATGGAGAAAGAAGGGAAAATGAACATGTAAACAAGTAATTTATATGTATTTCCTCTAGTCCAGTTCTTTTTTGGATGCAAAAAGTTGAGGTCTAGAGAAGTTAAGTCAAATGCTTAAGATCCCACAGCTAATTAGTAGCCAAGTTTGGGCTAGATCTCTGGTCTCCAGATGGCATTTATTATACACATCTGCCTTCATGTGCTGCTTCATTTAATAAACTATAATTACATTCTTAAAACATTAATGATGTTACATGAGTTGCTTTGGGCTGTGTCTAAGTAAAACTTCAGGGAGAGATCCAACCTTTGGGGTATGCCTAGAAAATGTGCCTTGTAGAGACACCTTTCATGTAGAAGAAATATTTTCCTGGGTAGAAACAAGGGAAGCGTTGGAGCCGGCTGACTGCAGGGTAGAGTGTTGAGGAATAAGAGCTGGCTGGTGGGACAAGGTGCACACACACACTGCAGACAGGGGAAAGATGCATGTGCATTCGGACAGGCCTGAGGAGGTGGGGAGGAGATGCAGTGCTTTGTTTTGGAGACCTGCCTGGCTGTGACACGGGTTGTCCTCGGGGAGGTGAGAAGCAGTGAAACTGTATGTCAAGGCTCTTGACAGTCTTGTGGTTTAGTGAAGAGCTAGGGTAGAGGCAGTAAGTGTTGATCCATTGCAGCTGAGAGAAGTTGATGCCCTCACTAGGCCATTGCTTGTTAAAGAGAGGTTTGATTGGGGCGCCTGGGGGGCTCAGTCATTGAGCGTCTGCCTTCGGCTCAGGTCATGATCCCAGGGTCCTGGGATTGAGCCCCACATCGGGCTCCCTGCTCAGTGGGAAGCCTGCTTCTCCCTCTCCCACTCCCCCTGCTTGTGTTCCCTCACTTGCTGTGTCTCTCTCTGTCAAATAAATAAAAACTAAAAAAAGAGAGAGGTTTGATTGAAATCTGAGAAGTCACACTGGTAGTGTCAGGAGTGTGTGAACTTGCTCAGAGGAGATGGAGATCATAGAAATGTGAGGTTGGGTGGGTGTTGGGTGGCCTTGAACAGGCCTTTAATATTATTATTTTTTGAAATATTTCTACTTTCTTTTCCAGGTAAAAAAGCAGTAGTATTTCACATCTATTAGTTGATGGTTATTAAAACCCACCCATGATAAAATAGTTCTTGGTTTCAGGCTTCATTTTCTACCAAATTTTCATTGTTGCTCTTTAAAATGTATTTTTATTTAAATTAACATAATTAAATTTTAAAAAAATAAATTCAATTAATTAACATATAGTGTGTTACTGGTTTCAGAGGTAGAACCCAGTGATTCATCAGTCTTATATAACACCCAGTGCTCATCACATCACGTGCCCTCCTTAATGTCCATCACCCAGTTACCCCATCCTTCCACCCCTCTCCTCTAACAGACCTTTAAATAAGCAGAATACTATCATATCTAGGTGTACCTGTGCTACTCCATCAGTTCTTCCACACATTTTTATCGATACTTTCAAGCACCTGTGATATGACATCATCTCCTTAGTCCCCTCTGTGATGTATGTAAGGTGCCCTCCTGCATGGATGCCCCCCTCTACTCCCATCTGTGAACATCCTCCCCACCCCATTTCAGGCTGCTCTTCCTTGGGGACTCCCTCCTCATCCCACTTGGTCTACACCCTGGATGCCTACCTGCTTGCCCCAACCTAATGGCTTTAGGACAGCCTGCTCTCTGGGGGGCAGCTGCTGCCCTGAGCGCGGACAGGCTACTCTGTCCTTACCCCTTGTGGCCCTACAGTTACACGCAGACCCAGCCAAGGTCTGAACTGTGGAGAGAAGCAGCTGAACGTTAGCAAAACAAAGTGGACATGTTAGTAGCAAAAATCTCAAAAAGTTGTTTTTTTTGTTTGTTTGTTTTTTACTGGATAGTCTTGTCTTCTTTGAAATGTATAGTTAGGCCAGATCTTATTCCAAGTCTGGGTTCACTTCATTGCTTTAATGAAAAAAAAAAAAAAAAAAAAAGTTTACCAAAGCAGGTGCGGTCAAATGTAATACAGAACTGTGGCCTGAAAGAGCTCTTAGAAGGCAGTTTCAGGAGAGAGGATGGGTTAGGAAAGGGGGTAATCTGAGGATGGTTTTTGTTGTTTGACTCACCTATAAGAGGCAAATTGGAGCCAGAGGACAAGCCGGTGGACAGCCATGCCCACTGTGGGTCATTTCCTGAGGAAGCAAATTTCCTAGACTCAGCTGCACTTGCCTTGGGTGTAGAAATTTGCAAGGTAACTTTGGCTGTTGGGAATCAGTGAAACAGATGGTCCTGCTCAATTATGCATCATGTACTTTATAGGTTATATATAATCAGTACTTCTGCAGTTATTTAAGTGTTTGATTGCATTTTATTTTTATTGTATAGAAATGAGGAGAAACTGGTACAGTGGTAAGCACAAATCTCAATGTTAAAATGGACATAGATGGAAATCATTAGCTATGGCAGAGACCGTCAAGCTGGATGATTTTTTTTTTTAAGCTGGCTAATGATAAATTAACATATACAATATGCTAGACATACAGAATTGAAAGATGTGTCAAAAGGCAAAGTCAAATTAGAGATTTTAAAACAAGTTGTAGCTTTCTTGGAATGAGAACCTTCCTTAGACCTGCAACATACACAAACGTTTCTATGTTAGGACATTTGACTTCAGAACACATTTTCAAGATTATATTGTGTGCGAAAGTTTCATAGATATACAGTAAATTTTTTAACATTCATATAAATACATAGTACATGTCAAGAATCTCTAAAACAGGGGCACCTGGGTGGCTCAGTTGGTTAAGCAACTGCCTTCAGCTCAGGTCATGATCCCAGGGTTGTGGGATCGAACCCTGCATCGGGCTCCCTGCTTGACAGGGGGCCTGCTTCTCATTCTCCCTCTGCCTTTCCCACTGCTTGTGCTCTCCTGCTCTCTCTCTGCCAAATAAATAAATAAAATCTTAAAAAAAAAAAAAAATCTCTAAAATGTTCCAGTGCCTTTCCAGTTCAGTATAAAAATCAGAAGACCTTTGGGCACCTGGGTGGCTCAGTCGTTAAGCATCTGCCTTCAGCTCAGGTCATGATCCCAGGGTCCTGGGATCGAGCCCCGCACTGGGCTCCCTGCTTGACAGGGGGTCTGCTTCTCCCTCTCCCGCTCCCCCTGCTTGTGTTCCCTCTCTCACTGTCTCTCTGTCAAATAAATAAAATCTTTAAAAAAAACCAAAAAAAAGAAGACCCGACAGTTGGCCACAAGACCCTACATGGTCTGACCCCACTTCTGCCCTCCTGAGTCCACCCAAAACATGCTCCCTAGAGCCTTTTCTGTTCCTTTGTCTGGAATAGTCTTTTCCCAAATGTCTGCATGGCCCCCTCAGTCCCTCCCGGTCATTGCTTATTCGTCAGTATCTGAGCGGCTTCCCTTGACCACACTGTGAAATAGAGATTACTGCTGCCTCTTACTTACCTTGCTTCATTGCCTTCGTTTCATTTATCGTCACCGGACGTAGTATTTTTTTTACTTTGTCTCCCTCTTACTAAAAACTGATGGGGAACTTGGTATGTTTGCTCAGCTGTCAATCCTCTCAGCACATGGTGGATATAATAAATACTTGTCCGGTGAATGAGAAAATGATGGGGATGTGGACACTCCTCTGTATGGAGATTTGCAAATACAGGCTTTTCAGCTCCCTGTTCTGCATCTTGGGTCATCTGGAATCCTCCAACATTTTCTTTTTTGCCACTCGCCTAGTGACCATTCATTTACTCAGTAAATATTTGAGTGATACATATGTGCCAGGCACTGGGGGAATATAAGAATGAACAGTCTGACAAGTCCCTGTCCGAGTGTAGCTTATGGTCTGATGGGAACCTGTCCTGGTCATTGACAGGAGGGAGAAGTGAACTTAAAATTCTTAACCTGTTAGGTCTTTGACTGGAATTTGTGCAGGGGTAAGGATAGGATAAGCTAATACTGGCCTTGGTTTTCAGCTTTTTATAAGTAAATGGCTTTCAGAGAGCTTGATAATTGTGATTAAAATGATGTTTTTTAGCGTGTGAAAATTATTTTTGTCATTTTTATTAAGTGTTTTAGAGTTAGGTCAATGTTCAGAGCTGGATTTACAGCCTGTAGTTGAAGCCCTCCACTAAAAATCAAGGGTTGCCTTCCCCTTTCATCATGCCAGTGTGTCTTATCTTCATCCTTTTATACTTAAAGAATTTCATCTTGTTACAATTTATTTATCGTTTCTGTTCACAATGGACATTTGCTTCCAGTTTTTTATTTCTATGACTGTTACTAGGAACTTTCTGTGACTTGGTTCTTGATATCCATCGAGAATGTAGATACTCAGCTATGAGAGATCAATGCCAAATTATTTTCCAAAGTGGTGAAACTGGTTCATACTGCTACCAATAAAATGCAAAATTTATGTGCTCCATGTCCTCACCAGTAATTGCTATTGTTGGACTTACACATTTTAGACAATCCAGTGATTGTACCACTGTTTCTCACGTCAAGGAATTTTGCTGTTTTTGTTAGGTGTAATAATGGTATTGTGGTTCTATTAAAAAAATATGTCCACTTTTCTTGGTCCACATTTTTAAAAAGATGTGTATTGGTTATATATAGAGATAACTAGTATTTACTTTAAAATTCTTGAGCACAATGTAAAGCACATTTTGGGGTCCACGGCCAGATTGGAATACAGACCCAGGTTATTGTTTAAATGTTGAATTTACTGTTCTGTGGTTATGTAAGAGAACGTACCTACTCTTAGAAGATATGTGCTGAGTATTTAAGAGTACAGGGTATAATTATGGTAGTCTCAAATGGTTCAGAAAAGAAATTACACATAAACACACAAGCTTGTTTTTATTATTAAAAATAGCCTAGAGGGGCGCCTGGGTGGCTCAGTTGGTTGGACGACTGCCTTCGGCTCAGGTCATGATCCTGGAGTCCCTGGATCGAGTCCCGCATCGGGCTCCCTGCTCGGTGGGGGGTCTGCTTCTCCCTCTGACCCTCCCCCCTCTCATGTGCTCTCTCTCTCATTCTCTCTCTCTCAAATAAAAAAAAAAAAAAAAAAAATAGCCTAGAACTCCTTTACCTCATCACATGGGTATAGCCACTATTAAAATTTTGCTTTCATGTCTTTATGCTTCTGCACACTCTGGATTTAAGCACAGATGGGTCACACTGTAAATAATAGTTTATCAACTTTAATTTTCCTATAATTAAACATTAAACTGAGTATTGATCCCTGAATATCCCATCATATAGCCTTATTTATTTATTTATTTATTTAACATATAATGTATTATTTGTTTCAGGAGTACAGGTCTGTGATTCATCAGTCTTACACAATTCACAGCGCTTACCATAGCACATACCCTCCCCAATGTCCATCACCCAGCCCCCCATCCCTCCCACCCCCCTCCACTCCAGCAACCCTCAGTTTATAGCTTAATTTATTTAACCATGTCCCCATTCTTGAATATTTCCATTTTTTCAAATTTTCCATACTAAAAATAACAAATGGGTAAGCAGGAATTTATAATGTCCTTTTCCAGTAGAAAAGGAAGCCTCCCTTGATTCTGCAGATCAGGTTTCCCAGGTAAGTGCACTCATAGTTCTTTTTCTCTGACACTTATGACGATTGGAGTTAATTATTTGTGTAATTATTTCTGTCTCCAGCCAGACTGAATTCTGTGAAGGCAGGCTGTTTTAATTGTGGCTGTAAAAGCAGCACTGGGCACACAGTAGGCCTGAAAGATTTGTTGAATCAGTGGAGAATGGTTAAATATAAGTATAGTAATTATAAAATGTCACCTTTCTGCCACTTAATTGGAAATGTTGGGTTTCTTTACTGGATGAAGATACCCCCACCCTCACCCCTGCCACCCCCACAAGATTCAAACATTGAAAGTGGGTAGGACTTAGAGTGGGAAAGCCCACCCCCTCCCAACAAACATGCCATTGTCCCCTCCCCCCATTCTCACTATACCACTGTGCAGTTGACCTTCCATTTTCAGAGCTCGAGAAACCAGGGCCCACAGAGGAGAAGTGGCCTTTCTTCAAGTCTGTGGGAGTGGTGGGCAGAGCCTTGTGTCCCTGTGCCCGTCCTAGAACCCAGACTCCCTCTGTGTTTCCCTTGGCTGTTTTCGTCTCACTTAGGAATCCCTTTTTTCTGCATTCTTGTACACAATGGGTTGTGCTAAGGGAAGGACCATTGTATATGTAGGGTGGCAGAGGCAGGGTTAAAGGACAAATGTCCCTATAATTTGAGGTTTGTAGACCAATCTGTGAGGAGTCACTAGGATTTGCAGGCTTATAAATCCTTCTGACCACCTCCTCCTCTGCAGGATGGGAGTTTGAAGTGGGTAATTTATTTAATCTACTTATTTTTAAAGATTTTATTTATTTATTTGAGAGAGAGACAGAGCATGAGCAGGGGGGAGGGGCAGAGGGAGAGGGACAAGCCGACTCCCTGCTGAGTGTGGAACGTGATGCTGATCTGGATCCCAGGACCCTGAGATCATGCCCCAAGCTGAAGTCAGACACTTAACCGACTGAGCCACGCAGGCGCCCCTGAAGTCGGTAATTTAAAAGAGAACTTCTGTATAGTCGCTGAAAGGAATTTTTTTTTGCATGATTGAAATTCACAAACCTCCTTTCTATATAGTAGTAACATAAAAAGCACATTTCTTCCTGTTTCTGTTGTCCTGATAGTGTCTAATCTTTTTAATACTAAATTTAAAAATTTTGTGCTTGTTGAGGTGCTTTTTATCACATTAAAATGAGGAATGTTATCAAACTCATGTTCTTCACACATTAATATTATGCTCTAATTCACTCAGAATCATCTGGGGGCATTGAAAGCAAACCAAAACATCTTGAGTGTAGTCAGTTCTTTCCTTGAGCTAGGTGTGTTTGATTTTCTGAAAAATCACCAAGCTGGGCCTTTATGTGTGTGCTTTTCTCTGTGCCCATCATACTTTATAAAAACTATATATACATGAAGTACACACATCCACGCACATAAATATACATGCATAAACTTACATACGTGTACACACATGTATATAAACGAAGGAGGGTGGAACCCAAGAATCAGTATTTCAAAGTTTACCATCTGGTTCTCATCAGTTAGGATTGGGAACTTCTGGACTGGGGCACAGCTCTCCTGGGATTCAAGGACTGGGTGTCTCTTGATAAAGCTAATTCTGTGGTTGTGAAGTGCACCCTACCCCATCTCTAATTGAATCTCACACATGTTTATGGAGGAATTCATTTTAGTAATACTTCATATTTGTATATCTTGGCTGCTTTACTACTTTGTAAAGGGTTTGAGCAGGATATCTTACCTCGCTCTTGTCAAATAGGTGAGGAAATGGGTTTAGCTCGCAAGTTCCTGATAGAAAGCAAGGACGCAAGGCTCTTTTCACTGTTGCCTGCTGTGAATTTATGGGTGAATCTACAGTGTGTTCCCCTCTCTCCTTTTATTGTCAGGGAATGTTGCCTTTAGTTAAGGGAGATGCAGACCTTGTTTGGAGCACGGTTCCTTCCTTCAGCTCATACTGTAAACGGAAAACATGGGTGAGAGCAAATGAAATCATTTTGAGTACACAGTTGCCTGCCTAGGGACTTAGCTGTCAGGTGAGAGATGCAAGGCGATAGTGTGTCACTATGCTGATTGATTCTTTACCATTGGCCTTGCACATTTTGAAGAGAAAGGTAGTTATTGTTTTAATTACAACTAAATGTCATTCTAGTGATGATCATTTTGTAAAATACAGGATATCCTACCTGTGCCGTTCTGGAAGGCTCACAAGTGTTTGAGGACTGGAGTAAAGGTGGATTATTTATCCATTTTAGAGCATGCACATGAGCCAGAGGGGCGGGGGGGAGGGAGAAATTTTTTTTTTTTTTTAAAGATTTTATTTGAGAGAGAGCGACAAAGAGCATGAGTGGGGAGGAGAAGAAGGAGGCTCCCCACTGAGCAGGGAGCCCGATGTGGGACTCGATCCCAGGACCCTGGGATCATGACCTGAGCCGAAGGCAGACGCCCAACCGACTGAGTCACCCAGGCGCCCAGAAATTTTTTTTTTAAGATTGATTTATTAGTGCGCGCATGTGCACATATGCGCGGCGGGGAGTAGGGAGCAGAGGGAGAGGGAAAATCTCAAGCTGACTCAGTGGAGCCCTGCCTGAGGCTCGATCTCATGACCCCGAGATTATGACCTGAGCCCGAATCAAGAGTTGAACCCTTAACCAGCTGAGCCACTCAGGCGCCCCCTCCCCAAGTTTTTTAATTACTCATAAAATGTTAGCCCTGGAACCACTTTTAAGATCATGATAGTCAGTCCACTCTTCTGATGAGGAAAGGAGGCACAGAGGCGGGGGTGGAACTTAGCCACAGTCATACTAGTGGATACTGGCAGGGACGGGGAATACAGAAATGCAGATTAGGTAGGAATAGATGCCAGAAACTGAATTTAAATACGTGTAGCTTGGGAGGGTGTTCATATTACTTACTTCCACTTGATCAGATAGTCTATGAGACTGGGTTGGATTTTGTAGTAAAATTTACTGGAGAGCCTGCAGGGGTGCTTTTTCTATAAAGTGGGATTTTGACGAAACTACATTAGGAAACAATTTTCATAAAGTGCATTTTATTACTGACTAGGAAGGACTGGTTCATTATATTGTATTCTTGCAGAGTCTCTGCGGCTTATCTTGTTTCTTGTGGGGGCCCCCCCCCAGATATTCAGAGGGATCATTGAAATGTTAACTGTAGTAATATCTATGCCCACCAGGTGGCATAATTGCTTTACTTAAATGATTTAAGCTCATTTCCATTCTCAGTGAGTTACAGTGATAACTCATTTCTTATTTTAATAATAAAAGGAGATGCCATGATATTTATCATATTCCTAAAGAAAATTTTGGTATTCTCAGTTTGAGTTATGAGAGAGAAATTGGTGCCACGTTCCTTTGTAGTACTGATGCTACTTCAAGTGTTAGGATAATAAAATTTTTTTTAAACTGTATTGAGGTTATAGCTTTGTCCTTAACCCACCTTATGGTGTCAGCCTCTTGCTCTGAATAGAATATGCAAGATCACAAGGTGTCCTGAGTCTCTGCAGTGTCTAGAGGAGGGAGGAGTGGGGGAGCTCAGGTTACTGTGGCAACTTTCATCTGCATTTTTCCCTTTTTTGCAGTTGAGTTTGAGACTCTCACTAATGGAACTGAAGACATTTAGTTCATCGGATAGAAACAAGAATATAGAAGCAAATGATGCCTATTGCAAGGCAGCCTTTTGCCTGTTAACCTTGCTTTCCATCACTTCCGTCATCAACCCCCGTTTTATTTTCTTAACTCTATTCAGGCGACATAGACAATATTGGTTAGTCTTGCTCAGTTCTCTGTACCATGGAGACTGTTCTTATCTGAGTGCCCTTCTCCCACCGTGTCCTTTACTCAAGAGGTAGGATAGCATATAGTGGTTTAATATCACGGGTCCTGTGGTCAGACACTCTGCGTGTATATAAGTCCTATTTCTGCTATTTACCAGCTGTGTCACTTGGCCAAATTACTTAACTTCTCTGAGCCTCAGTTTCTTTATTTATGAATGGGAGTGATAATAGAATTATTGGAGAGGATTAAAAAGATAATCCTTGTAAAGAGCTTAGAACAGTGGCTGGCACATAGTAAATTCTCAAATATTAGCTATTGTTATTAATCAATATAGCTGTTGAATCTTCAGGAAGCTTATCTTGATTTAACATCATTACCATCATTATTTACTGATTATTTTGGATTCCCATGCTAGTTTACATCTGTACTGTTACTTTATGTATTTCTGTTCTCTGTTACTTGTGTATTGTTTCAAGCTAGTTTCTTCTGTATTTTGGCCTGCTACTTAGTACAGTATTCTGTACAGAGTAAGGGTAGTTCAATAAATGTTTGACTAGGCTTTAGGAATTTTGTAAAGTTTCTTTCTTCTTTCTTACTGTTTTTTTTGTTTTGTTTTTTTAGGAATTTTATAAATTTTCTTGATGAATCTCACATTCTCCCTTTAAGTGATGTTATGCCAAAACATAACTCACTTACCTGTGCTTTCCGTAATGCTAAGTTCTTGTCAAAAAAGCCAGTGGTTTGTACAGTCTGTGTACTCCTTAAAGAATCGGAGTGATACATGACTTTATCCGTCATAATTTAAGATCAGATAGTTCTCTTTGGTCGTTTCCATAGGATATTCAAGTTTTTAAAAATACCGCATTATAGGGGCGCCTGGGTGGCTCAGATGGTTGGGTGTCTGCCTTCGCCTCACGTCATGATCCCAGGGTCCTGGGTTCGAGCCCCGCAGCGGGGAGCCTGCTTCTTCCTCTCCCTCTGCTTCTCCCTCTCTCTCTGTATCTCTGTGTCTCGAATAAATAAATTTAAAAAAAAAACTTTAAAAAAAATCAGTTTTTAAAAAAATACCGCATTATACATTTTTTAAAATTTTTAAAAAAAGATTTTATATTAAAGAGCATGCGAGTGGGGGAAGGGGCAGAGGGAGAGGGAGAGACAGAATCTTAAGCCGACTCCCCGCAGAGCACGGGGCCTATGCAGGGCTTGACCTCAGGACCCTGAGATCATGACCTGAGCAGAAATCAGGAGTTGGACACTTAACTGACGTGGTCACCCAGGTGCCCCTGGAATTGTTTTTTTAAAGGAGAGTATACTTAGTGACTGATCTTTCTGCTTCTCACCGACAGATGAGAATGTCAGCTCAGCTTCTTCTTGCACCCAGATGACTGCCTGGTTCTGTCCCCTGTGCCCAAGTTGGGGAAGGCTGGCGGATATAAATGACGGGGCCGTAGAAACGTCCCGGCATTTCCTTAAGCCACGTGGACTTTGTGCATTGTCCTAATCACAGCTTGATGACTCTCTGCCTGGAATGACTCCTCACTGCCAGATTGGGACTGACTCTGGTTAACCTTTAATTTCTTAGAGATGAAATCAGGATCCCTGTTGCCAGAGATGAGAAAGTACTGGAAAAATCCCCAAGGAACCCTGTGTTCTTTGTTTGAGAGCTGTTGGTCTCAAGTAGCTTGTATTTCTCTTGTGTCCCTTCCTGTTTCATCTTTCATCCACAGCCTGAAGTATCTGGTCATCCTTTGTTTTTATGAAGGCATGTGGGAGTGGATTTTACTGTCTTAGGTTGAAAGCTTATTTTTGCTTAAGGAAAGCATGTGGGAAGTTTTGAAAATGCACACGTTCCATTTTCATCATGCCCTACTGGCAGCTACTGGCATGCGCTCTGTAAAGGAGCAGGGTAGGTGGTAGAGAAGACGGGAGTCTAAAAACTGTGGTGGGAAGCCCTGTCCCCCTGATCGTGAAAGGGAACGAGAGCTGAGGACTATCTATATACAGTAGGGAGGCAGTCAGAGACCAGGCTGTAAGCAGCATCCTTTGTGCGAGCACATGGCTTGGTTTCTGAATTCACTCCAGACGAAAACATTGCGGGAGGACTTCTACTCTGCTGTTTTTCAGATAGGTGATGACGCAGCTTTACTGGGGAGAGCTCCTTCCTGGGAAGGTCAGGAAAGTTGCTAAAGGTAACACAGTTTAAACTGTAGTTCTTACTTATACATCACGCACCACTGTCTGTCAGCTCGTTTTGTCTAGAGACAGAGCCAAGACTGGACCTCCATCTTTCTTAACCACATCGCTAAGCTCTACCGCCTCTCACCTTGCTAGAAAAGAGCCTTTCTTTTCGGTGACACTCTACACATCACAGCACCCCTAGCATTCATTTAGCAAACTATTTAATCTCTGTTGGACATTGGGGACAATAAAAAGAATGAAAAATTGTATTTTTGCCAGTGGGTATCAGATGGTAATTCTTTGGCAAGTTGCAAGCCTCCCCATGTTTGAACTTACTGGGGTCACACCTTTAGGGCACCTGGTAGAGATACCAAGTGACTTCCCGTAAGTGGTTCTGATAGAATTCTTTCTTCCTTTGCTTTAGATTTGATTCCTCAGGCTAGTCTCCAAGAAAATCTAAAAGAGGTGTGATTTTTAAAGGTACCTAGTAAGAATACCTTGCTGTTTACAACATGGAAAATGTTCTGTCCAAACTTAGCTGCAACACTCGGAATTTTACTCTTCCTACCACCAGCTAATTTTTATGTTAGAAAGCAAAGAAGCAGATGAAAATAGAGTAGCATCCAAAGACTGCTTTGGTTCTGCATGTAATTTTTAAGCTAAATCTGGTTGGAGACCTGGGGACAGGCTTACTGGCCCTGCTGCTGACGGAGCAGATCGCGTCTGCCCCCTTGGCCGGCCTGTGCGGGCAGCTGCTGGCGGGTCACGTGACTGCAGGGGGGCCGCGCACGCGTCACACGTCCCTCACTCAGCTGAGGGGAGTAATAGCGTCTGGAAATGTGTGTGCTTGCAGAGTTGAGGTTGTACAGCAGAAGTTTGAGGTTCATTTACCAAATATCTATTAAAAGAAACCACCCTTAGAGCAGACCCTCTCCGGGGTTGACCCTCAGTTCACCGTAGATTGTTTTTCTCTTCTCCCCTGACATAGCCTTGGCTTGAACACACCTCATTACTTAGTTTTTATCATCTGACCTGCAGTCCATCCCTCAGGGTCTAGTGTGTTGCCGTGTGCATCTTGGTCTCCTCCAGTGTGCATCTCCAAGTCTGCCACACCTGGAGAGTGAGGCTGAGGGTCTCCAGAGAGAGGCACAGGCCAATGGGAAACTACTGTTTGTTTTAGACAGTTCTGTGCTAGTTGGGTTTTTTTTTTTAATTTTTTGTTTTTGGTGGTTGGTTTTTGTTTTGTTTTGTTTTTGCTTTTGGGGTTTTTTTGGGAGCCTGTGTTATTTTTTGTAATTTATCAAAAAAAAAAAAAAGCTATACAGGAATACAATGAAGTGTTGTTATTGATTGGTAGTCTCTTTTATTCCTGGAAAAAAGACTAGAAAATGTAGAGAGGAAGTAACTTTGGGGGTGTGTTAACTTCTCCTGGAGATTGAGTCCGTCAGTTTTCCTTGGCGTTACCCTTAGTGCTTAGAGTCGGCGCTTGTCGCCTCGTGTTGGGGTTTGGAAGCAAATACCAGGCGCTGCTTCGTGTAATTCATCTCTTAGATTTTTTTAATATGAAGATAAGTGGCTTGTTGTTCAGCTTTGGCTGAGACTAAAAACAAACCCCCAATTTTAATACTTCTTTTAATTATCTTTCAGAGTAGCAAAATAATATTTATCATAGGAAATTTAAGTAGAAGCAAGTTAAAAAAAAAAAAAAGGAAGAATCATAGTCTTCCCATCCAGAGCCAAGTACTGTTAATACTTGAGTATATTTTGAGCCATTCCTCTGTGGGATTTATATATGTAAGATCCGTAGTGGACTTTGTTCTTTATTTTTATTCCTGTGCATGGCAGGCCTGAAACATATATACAACTCTAGTGCTCCTAGACTGTTGTTTCCTGCCCCTCCGTTTGTTTATTGGCCTCTTGTCTTGTTTTTCAGTAGATGAATACATTGCCATCGCTAAAGAGAAGCATGGGTACAACATGGAACAGGTAATGACGTGGTTTTCTTTTGTTGTTCAGGATGAGTTTTTTATTTTTAAAGGGGGAGGGGTTGTAGCTAACCTGTTAAATTGTTTGTGTTCTGTGTGTTGAGTAGCAGTGCAAATTTTTGGTGGTCACTAGCAAATTGAGGCTCCAGCCCCCTTTTGTGCTTGAGATGAGTATTAGAGGAGCCTTTGGTTTGAAAAGCATCTGCGTCTTTCTGCGGGTTTGTAGATCTATGGCACCTGTAACTCCAGAGTAGCCCCGGGGTGCCCAGATACCTGGGCATGAGGCTTCCCTATTTGAATACATGGTGTGTTTGTCGTTTGTGTGTTTGTGTGTTGGCTTTTTTCCTGACCCCGTGTTGTCACACTCAGACCCACACAGACTCACAGTGTTTTCATATCAGTTCTTTTGAATCACTTTCAGGTTGTGAAATTGGACTAAGGTTTTCTTTTAAAAATTGCTTGGAACCTATTAATGAGAAATATATGAAATTAATTTTGCTCAAAGTGTGATAATAATCCTGTGTCAGCCTTATTTCTAATTACTGTTTTAAAAGTAAGTATATTAAGTTGGATTAGTGCTGTGGGCTTTGGCATTGATCTAGGTATTAAAACCTGTAAGTTTCTAGCATTTATCCTCATGACTGAGGGTACCACTAAGTTACATTATATAGAATTTGACTCCTTCTTTTAGCCCTGGTCTTACTTTTAATTATTCCACCCTGGTAGAATTTGTTAGGGAAGCCAATTACAATGAGATAGTTCCAGAATCTTTCAAAGCAAGAGATGTATGCTTTCTCTTTTTCCAAACCCTACTCATGAACTTCACGAAGTTGCTCAGATCACCAATTTTTTTTTTAAGATTTTATTTTTTATGTAATCTCTACACCCAATGTGGGACTCAAACTCACAACCCCGAGATCAAGAGTCGCATGCTCCACTGACTGAGCCAGCTAGGCGGCCCAAACATCACCAATTATAAATTCTATTTAGAAAGTGTAAAAATTACTCAGCAATTGGGCATCTGGCTGGTTCGGTCGAAAGGGCATGGGACTCTTAATCTCAGGGTTGTGAGTTTGAGCCACCACGTTGGGTGTAGAGATTACTTAAAAATAAAAATAAAACCTTAAAAAAAATTGGTGATTGCTAAATATACTTGTATGAATTTTTAAGGATTCTGATCTTCAAAAGTATGATCATTCTCACTTTGGAGTTATAGAAAGTTTTCTCAGGAAAAAATTGCTGAATTCTCTCTCTTTTTTCCACTTTGTCCCTCACCCATTTGAATATTTTCTCCCTTCTGAGCTACCAAAAAAAAAAAAACACCATAAAACAAAACTATTTTTGAGCTTTTTCGGCAAAAGAATAACAGAACGATTACTTTTTAAAAAAATTTTTAGGGGCACCTGGGTGGCTCAGTCATTAGGCGTCTGCCTTTGGCTCAGGTCGTGATCCCAGGGTCCTGGGATCGAGCCCCGCGTCAGACTCCCTGCTCCGTGGGAAGCCTGCTTCTCCCTCTCCCACTCCCCCTGCTTGTGTTCCCTCTCTTGCTGTGTCTCTGTCAAATAAATAAATAAAATCTTTAAAAAAAATTTTTTTTTAGAAGATTTATTTATTTTAGAGAGAGCGAGCGAGGTGGGGTGCAGAGGGAGAGAGAGTCTTAAGCAAACTCCATGCTGAGCATGGAGCCTGACATGCAGCTTGATTTCATGACCTTGAGATTGCAATCTGAGCCGAAACCAAGAGTCGGAGCTTAACCAGCTGCACCACCCAGGCACCCCCAATTAAGTGCTTTTATGAGTTACTTTGTCCTATTGTATATGGAGGCATTCGATTGTGGCCTTCTAAGAGCACAGATTTAGGGGCCACACTGCCTCTTCACCTACCTTCCACACTGGACCGTTGGCAAGGACTTAATTTCTCAGACCATCGTATTCTAATCTGAGAAGTGAGCATAATGGAACCTGCCTCACAGCCGCCCGCGTGTAGGCAGGCGTAGACCCCCTTAGTCACATGGCAGTCTGGTCTGCTTGCAGGGAAGCACAGGCTCTTCTTTTGCTAATCTCATTGCCATTTTAATGTTTCACTCCTGCCTTTGGTCTAAAATTTCACTGATACTATTTTTCTAGGCTCTTGGGATGCTCTTTTGGCATAAGCATAATATTGAAAAGTCATTGGCTGATTTGCCCAACTTTACCCCCTTCCCAGATGAGTGGACTGTGGAAGATAAAGTCTTGTTTGAACAAGCCTTTAGTTTTCATGGGAAAACTTTTCATAGAATCCAACAAATGGTAAGTAAATGAGACCACTGTATTTTCTCTTTTCCCCAGCCTCTCTTCACTGTAGCATACCAGAAGGGTAGGGATAACCCGCAAGCATGAATATTCTCATTTTTAATAAAGCTCCCTTTAGATAGTTCATACTTGCTGCGGGGTAGATAAGAGGCTTTACATTACAAGAGTGAATCATTTCCTAGCACTTCCCAGCTTGATAGCAGCTGTAACAGAAGCCCTCCTCCACCCCCACCCCCATCCCCATCTCTCTTGTTGGGACTCCCCAGATTAGTCTGATAGAAAGCTTCTTTGATGGTTGTTTGATGAGGTGGAGCATCATGGAACCCTATCTGCCTGGGGAAGGTTTGCTTATCTCTTATATTCTAGAAGGCTATTTGGTGGAGTCCTACTAGGAAAGCTTATTGGTGGTTACATGAGTGCTAAAATGAATTTTTAAAAAATAACCCGAGAGTTAGGCTAGAAACTTTAGGTAAATCCTTGGATTCATCTCAGACTGCTTTAGCAATCTTTCCTGGGCCAAGTGTCACTTCCAGTCACACTGCACTAGTTTGGAATGTATTGATAAGACTTCTCTTTGAATCTCCTTCTCAGAGAAAAGGGCTGTGACTTAGGACATTTCTGGGTGCGTGAGACAACCCTTAACCATACCTAATAAGCACATTTGATTTGGGAAGATTCGCTCTAAATCGAAACCAACTTAGTTTTTATGTTTAGCTTCCTGATAAATCTATAGCAAGTCTGGTGAAATTTTACTACTCTTGGAAGAAGACGAGGACTAAAACCAGTGTGATGGACCGCCATGCTCGGAAACAGAAGCGGGAGCGGGAGGAGAGGTCAGTGCCTGCCTGGAGGTGGTGTCTCCCCACATGGGGATCTCCTGGGTCAGTAAAATTGCTGAGAGCTGGTAGACGCACAAAGGAAAGGTTGAGTGATGGGTCTGCCCCAGTGCCTTCCTGCTGGAGCCACACGTACACAGATACTCTTCCTCTGATGCTCCTGAGCTGTGTTAACACGCGTTCTGTTCTGCAGATGTTTTTCTTAGCGCGCTCTTTCTGCCATTTAGCAAGCTTCCATTCTGAAAGAGCAAACTTTCCCACATATTCTTTCCTGCCCTGAAGGTGTCTCCTGTTAATAAGAAGGAATCTTGTTATTTCCTAGGTTGAATTTATTTTTTGATACATAAGATTTGCCATATTTTAATGTCTGATATGTTAAAAGATGACTGTACAGTTTAGATTTCCTTCATCCCTTTTTTGACCATCTGTTTTGTGTATGAGAGAGAGAAACATTTTATGATTTCTCCTTAATAAGGATCTACTTTTAAGAATAGCTTGGTGAGTAGGCTGCATCTTAGCCAGCACTCCCTTGGTCTTATAAATGGCACAGAGTAGTGGGCACAGCCCTGTGCTCACACGCAGAGGCAGGTTGGCATGTGAGCTCCAGAGGCTCTGGCTGTGTGCTCACAGGCGAGTTCACTCCACATGCTCCTTCCCCAAGCCTCACTTCCTCAACTCAGAATGAAGAAGCTCTAAGTCCAGAAGGCAGCGCATACACATACTGGTTTTTGTGTTAGGTTGGTGGGACTATAGGTGGCTTTTTAAAATTATGTTTTCCACATTTTCTGTAATGTTATTTTTAAAAATCAATAGTACAAGTAAAGTGAAGAAAGACTGTATGACCTCCATGGCCCCATTTTAAGAGAGTGTTTTATGATTTTAAATAGAATAACATGTGGGAACAAATTGGGAGTATGACTTTTGGAGAATTCGGATCCGTGGGCCCAGCTGTAAAATGGGGGCAGTGGTGGAACATCCTCAAAGCTCTCTCCAGCTGTAAGAGTCTGTAAGACTGTTGGCCTTGAGGCATCTGCATGTTGTGTGGTCTGCCGCAGAGATACCAGTGGGTCTGTTTTTGGGTCATTACTCTTAGTGACCAGAAGTGGCAAACACTACTGAATTTGTTTTTAGTGTTCCAGTAACTTTTGATTAAAAATTTTTACACCCATTATGTTTGGTCTCATTTACTTTTTATAAATTGAATCTATTACTATAGGCAGGTATACTCTACTAAGCTGAAATCAGAGTTAAATTAAAAAGTATCTGGGATTTGTTTTCCTTGTATGACATGGTAAGAGCATCGGCTGACACCTGTGTACTCCCTTTCCTGGTGCTTTGCATCAGCACCAAGGGTAGGAGACCAGCTGTGCTCCCACCTCCTGCGAGCACCTTCCCCGCTGTCAGGATGCAGACCAAGGAGGGCACGCCACATGGCGGTCGCACCAGAGAGGTTGTTGGCAATAGTGGGAAAGAATTTCCTCAGCCCCAGACCCATCCTCCTTTCAGACACTCTCCTCAGCCAGGGCGGGTGGGGAGAAAGGGTAGCATGGGCCCCGGGATGGATTCCTGAGACAGTGGGGACATTGACATTTGAACAGCTGACTGTTTTGCTGCCACCACTGTTGAGCTGGTCAAAACCGTGGGCAAACTAGGGCCAGCTACTTGACTTGTGTCATCCTTATTTTCTTATTTTTTAAAATAAAGGTCCTAACTACTACTAAGCTCTTTTAAAAATTTAGTAATACATGGAAGGCTATAAACAAAAGCATTTGAAGTACCATGTCAACACGAATGTTCTTATTTTTTTTTATTTTTATTTTAAGATTTTATTTATTTGAGAGAATGAAATAGAGCATGAGAGGGGGGAAGGTCAGAGGGAGAAGCAGACTCCCCGCAGAGCAGGGAGCCTGATGCGGGACTTGATCCCAGGACTCCAGGATCATGACCTGAGCCGAAGGCAGTCACTTAACCAACTGAGCCACCCAGGCGCCCCGAATGTTCTTTTTAAAATTAACCTAATTTGAAATACCAATCTCTGTAGGCCACCAAGAAGGCTCTCCCATTCTCACTTGTGTTGAGTTATGAGCATCTACTCATGGGACTTGCAATGGAGTTTTACTTGTTGGGGAGTTTGTTCCCAATGCAGTAGGACTCGATTCTTGAGCCATCTCCTGGTTACGTCTCAAGATCATATCCTAGCGCACCACAAACTAATTATGGGGCAATTACATAAGCGTCTTAAATTTGATATTTTCAGTGGAGAGTTGAGAAAAAGCATTTTACAGATATAAAGCAGTTAGAGACCTATTTTAATAGTTGTTTTTTTTTTTTTAATCATTTAGACCAAGAGAACTATGGAGTTGATATTATTTTATTTGAATTAAAAAAATTTTTTTTTATCTCCGCAATCTGAAAACTTACTAATTTTATATTAAATTTGTAATTAAATCAATTTATTGCTTATATTTGTATATTAAATAGAATTAGTACCAAATAATCTTTCAGTAACTTGTTCTTGTCTTCCAGTGAGGATGAACTGGAAGAAACAAATGGAAATAACCCCATTGACATTGAGATTGATCAAAACAAGGAAAGCAAAAAGGAGGTATTTTTTTTTCCCTAGTATTATTTAGGCAAATAAATTTAATTACTAGTTCCATAAGTAAAACATTCCTCTTACTCTTTAAAATATTAAGTGCTATGTATAAGGCATTGTGATAAGACTTTTTAAACAATACTAACTTTGCTTTATAGACCTTAGAATTTTGTTTGCCAAGAAACAGGAATAAAGGAAGCCCTAAAGGAAGTGAGAGTGTTATCAAGTAAGGATTTTGTCGCCACTGGGCAGCCGTCCTCACTGCCTTCTTCCCTAGGTTAGCGAGTGGTGGGGTGGTGTTGGTGAGGAACAGGTGAGGGTTTGGTTCCTCCTTTCAGCCCTCGGGGTCTCCTTCCTCATGATGGCCAGCTCCAGAGGTCTGCACAGTGGTTCTGGAGGAGGCTGGAGGGGGCTGGCAGGGACTCGGTGCAAGTGTTCCCGTTACTCAGAGCCAGCAGCATAGGTCATATGGCAACGAGCCTCACACATGGTGAATGTTTCATCTTTCACATCTTAAAAATCATTATGTCAGAGGATTCAAGAGACCCATGAATTCCTACAATTGTATATGACTTTTGTATATTTATAACATTTCTTTATTGTAAACTGTCCATTGAGAACGATGGGGTGTCTAGATGATCTTAGTAGAATCTTTTTGATTCTACTAACCTTTTGAAATGGGTTATAGTCTAAGGTTATTTTGCCCATTTATAACAATTAAGTAAAGCATATGTGGGATCCCTGAGGGCCCTCCAAGGAAACCCAAGGCTCCTTGGCACAGATTGGAAACCCTGCACAGCACAGCGTTACCTGCGGCAGGCCCCTGGTGGGCTAGTGATACAGTCCCTGGAGGAAAGGGCCTCGTTGTCCATTGGCGCCCTTTAGCTCCTCGGTTCAGGCTGGAGTGTCGCCTCCCAGTGTGGGATATGACTTTTATATGTTCATACAAGTGTTTTTCTGAAGACAGAGTCTTATAGCTATAGTTTCAGTAAAACCTCAAAGAATTCTCTATCTCAAAAGGTTCTAAAGTATGAGAACAGCTGTTTTAGACTGTTCTACGAAAAACAAAAGGGTCTGGACATACCTAAACTTAAAAATCACGCCAGTAATACATGATTTTTCTGGGCAAAGTAGGAGATCCAGTTAAACAAAAAAGGGAAAATGAAGATGATTCACAATATTATCATCCTTAATCACTGCTAACATTTGGGTGACTTCTTCCAGATGACTTCCTATGAAATGAATATGCCTATTTACATAACTTTGAATCGGTACTCACTTTAAAAAAATAAAATGGGATCTTAATATATAATATTTATAACCTTTTAAGTTTACTCTTTCTTGGACATGTTTTTATGTCAAATATATTTGTATACATAACTGTTGGTTTATCATACACACATTACATAATTCAGTCAAGTAATCTTAGGGGTTTTTATCGGTTTTCCCCTCTGCTTTTTGCTATTATAAACAATGCTGAAGTGCTGATCTCATGATTAAATATTAGTACACTGAATTTTTTCCATTGGAACAAATTTCTGGAAGTTGAATTGTTGGGTCAGGCTTCTTTTGGTATGCTGCTGCATACCACCAAACTGAAAACTGGTAATTCTTTCTGGACGGCTCTCTAGCCAGTGATTTATATGAATGCCCAAATAACAAGACTATTTTAATGGTTAGCTAAATTAGATTGTTTGGGAAATCAGATTGTACCTGCAATTTTTAGGAAGCTTTGTTTTGATGCATTGTTCTGTATTAGGCTCTTCAATGGAACATTTTAAATGAAAGAGGAAAGGCTTGATTTTACATTAATTTCTATAATTCTTATTTATATAGCACAATTTCTGATTAAAAGAGAAAAATGATTTATATCTTAAATTCTTTATGTACTAAAATGTTGTTAAAACAGACACATGGTCATTCGGTGATCTTTACTAAACAGCGTAGTGCTATTACAGACAAAGGTTATTGCCTCCTAATATTTTTATGTAGTGTTTATGACCACTTGTTCAAGACCTCATGGGCACCATCGTAATTACAGAGTCTGCTTATCTCAAGTGTTTTAAAATATGAAGTAAAAAAAACCTGAATGTATTCTCAGCTTCATCAGCAAATGTAAATATGCTAGGAAGATGAGATTATTAACAATTACAAAAACTTCTTCTTAAAATTGTTATCAGGAAGACAGTATCCTTTCCTTGCCAAGATTTTATTTCATTTCATTTCCACAGGTTTCGGTTTTAGAGAAAGCACTTAAAGAAATGAGCAGCAGTCATGCATTATAAAATGACAGCATATATTTTTGAGGCAAATTACACAGTTGCCCTAAAAGTTAAGAGTCATCCAAAAAGAGGTATATAAAAAAGTCACAGTTTTGTATGGAAGTTTATATTTTAATAAACTTCTATATAGATTTAAAGAATTTAAATGGATTTTTATATATGTGCTAAATCGTATTTTTCTCTTTTCTTTTTGTGGTCCCAAATCCATCTATTTTGCTAAGAACTATTAGGATTAAATAGCTCCCCATTCATATATACAAAGCACACCAGACGAGAATACAGATCTTTTTTCTTCCTGTATTACTGTAGTGAACTGAGAATGCCTATTGCCAGAGGCTTAGAGTGATAGAAGAAGGTTGTTTATACGGACCGCAGTGGATTCTACTTTGATGTGTTTAGCCAAAATTCAGTAGCCAATGTTTTTGTTAACTGCCTGTTTGTAGATGGTTATTATGATATGGCATGGTGTTTGTCTTCAGGTGTTTAGAGCCATGTTAAGGAAATATGCTTATTACTGTTCTTTTGGCATTTTAATGTTTTAGAGTCTCATTTATCAAATATGTATATCATGCAGGTGCCCCCTACGGAGACAGTTCCTCAGATCAAAAAAGAGAAGCATAGCACACAAGCTAAAAATAGAGCAAAAAGGAAACCTCCCAAAGGAATGTTTCTGTCCCAAGAAGACGTGGAGGCTGTCTCTGCCAACGCCACGGCTGCTACCACGGTGCTCAGGCAGCTGGACATGGAGCTGGTCTCCATCAAGCGGCAGGTACCGTGGCCCGTCCTGGGTGCCAGGGCCTTTGTGTGTCACTCACCTAGCTGTGCTCGTCACAGATCTCCAGAGGGCTTTTGTTTCTAAGGAATTGGACAGAAGATCTTGGGTACTGATCCGTTGGTGTTCTTTAAATTAACTTTGAAATTGAAGATTTATATATATAGTGTGTGTGTGTGTGTGTCAGTGATTTTCACAGTGTAAGCACACCCACCACACAGCCACCCTCTTGATCAAGAAAAGAAACGCTGCCTCCCAAGGCCTGTTCATTTCCCCTTGTAGCCCCTGCCCTTCGGGGACTCAGTGCTGCCTCCAGTGCTCACTAATCTCCCTGTCACCCATGACCCACCTTCTTTGAGTAGCTGATCGCTGGTCTGCTTTTTAAACCACACATTATTTATCCATTTTTTGATTTTTATATAAACAAAATCATATGATGTGGTTTCTTTTACACCCGATATTCATTCAACATATGAGATCCGTCAGGATGGTATAGAGCCGTAGATGTTGTTCTTTCTCATTACTGTGTGAATACCCTGTGGCTTACCCATTGTACTACTAGTAGATGTTTTAGGCCATTAACAGATAATACTGATACATTTTTTTATGTGACTCTTGGTGTTACGTGTGCACCTTTGTTGGACACGCACACGAGAGCAGAGCTGCTGAGTCACAGAGTACGCGTATGACCAACATTTTATTTCATTTTTTCTTCTCTTTCCTTGTCTTCTCCTCTCCTCTCTTACTTTCTCTTGAGGGGAGGGGTTATGCAGAGGGAGAGGGAAAGAGAGACTGGAGCAGGCGCCCTGCCCAGCACAGAGCCTGACACGGGGCTCGAGCTCACGGCCCTGAGGTCATGACCTAAGCCAATACCAAGAGTCAGATGCTTATCCAGCTGAGCCACCCAAGGGCCCCTGTCCAGCATTTTCAAAAACAACTCCCAACAGTTTTCCAGGGTGGTCATGTCGATTTATGTGAGTTTGGTTACACTACATTAGGCCTGCTAAGTGTAGCACTGTTGACATTGGGGCTGGGTAAGAACTTGTCATGAGGAGCTGTCCTGTGCGTTGTAGGATGTTCAGCAGCATCCCTGGCCTTCACCCACGAGGTGCCAGTAGCACCGTGGCCCCATCAGTTGTGCCAGCCGAAACGGCCTCAGGCGTTGCCTAATTATCTCCGCCCACCCCGGGTGTGGGGGCAAAATTACTTACTCCTTCCCATTCTGAGGTTTGCTTGCCTTTTCACCCTCTTAATGGTTCATCTTTTGATGAAATTTTTTATTTTAAGGTAGTCCAGTTTCTCATTCTTATCTTTTATGGTTAGTGCTCTTAAGTTAAGAACCTTTCCTAGGGTTATGAAGCTGTTCTCCCGTGCTATCTTGAAAGTGGTGTTTTGCTCTTCGCATTTTGATCTTCAGTCTGTCCGGAAATGTTTTTCTGTGTGTGTTTTACATGTAGGGTTGACATTTGTGTTTCCATGTGGATAGCTAGTTAACAGTAATGTTGATTGAAGACTATCCTTTTCTCACCTCAATGCATTAGGACCTTTGTTTTGAATCCCATGTCCATATATGCATGATCTGCTTTGGGGTTTTCTGTTGTTACTCTGGTCTGTGTGTCTATTCTTCACCGATACTATCCTGCCTTCATTATACCTACCTTACAAATCTGAGTATCTGGTCTAGATTGTAAGTCCTCCAAGATTGTCTGTCCTGGCTCTTTGTTTCCATAGAAAATTTAGATTCACCTTCTCAGTTTCCAGAAGAATAATAATTCTAGAATTTTTATTGGGATTGTATTGAATGTATAGATCAAAATAGAGACTTAGCATTAAACTGGAGAACTCACCCGGGACTCACGAACATGATCTGCCCCCCACCAACACAGATCTGTAATTCTCGGTGTTGTGCTGTTTCTGCGTCCAGCGCTTTGTCAGAGTTACCCTAGATGTTTGGTACGTTATGATGCTCTTGTAAAGGATACTGTTCTTAAAATTAATCCTTTTCTAATTACTTATGTCTCTCTTGAGGAATGGCTCGTCATTTGAATCTGATTTTACACGGTACATTTCAACTGCAGATTGAATCGAGTAGCCTAATGTCCTTTCGTTAGTGTTCCGCCCCTCCCCCATCCTTTTCTCTCTGGAATTCAGAGCCAGTTGTGGTGGGCTGATGGTTTACTTTTAGTTTTTGCTGCTTTTGACTCGTTGATCTTGATGGTTCCATGGAAGGTTGAATAGGAGGCCAACCATCATTCCACAGATGAGAGGAGGGGGCTGTGGGCCGGGTCTGTCCCCTCGTGTCAGGTGGCAGCCCAGAACAGGACCAAGTGTTCTGTGCAGGCAGAGGCCTGGCTTCGAGTCTTGGCTGCTGGCACGGTGCCGCACCCTCTTCTTAGGAGAATCACTTAATCTTTCTGGGCCTCTTTTCAAATGAGGAGATTAATCCTTGCCTGCCTGATCTCACCCCGGCTGTCGGAGGGCTGCTGCGTGAGGGAGCGTTTTAAGCTCTGTCTGTGCTGGAAGAGCTCTCTGACTGGGGCTGTGAGCTCCCACATGCACTGTCATCTTCCTGTACAAGGGGCCGCGTTTCCCCCTCTGCTGAGCAAGTCCCTAACGCTTGCCATTCAACGTTAATACATGGAGGAAAGAAAAGGAGCCCCTTCTTCCATGGAGGTGTGACTGACAGTGCAGTCAGGTACATCGGTCTTTGGTTTCACAGCCAGGGTCGGGAGCGGGGGTTTTTTACTGGGAGGTAGCTACTCCGAGTTCACACTGAATAGAGAGGGTTACATCTCCAGGGAGGAGACGGTTTGTTCACCCCCCACAGCCTGGCGGGGCTACTGCCAAACGCACTTGCCGACTCAACAGTGGCACCCAGTCCACACCCTGGACATGCTCTCTGGATGCCTCCCTGTGTGGTGGGGTATCAGGGAAGGGCTCGCACGAACATAGCAGAAAACCTGACTAACAGCAGCTTAAACAATTCAGAATTTATTTTTATCAAATAGCAAGAAGTCCCAACGTCAGTAGTTACTGGCATCAGCCCGTCTTTTCAGTGGTGTTGTCGAGGACCCAGATTCTTCCACATTTTCTCCTCTGCCATTCTTAGTGTCCTGGCTTTCGCCTTGCTGCTCTCTCGCAATGGAAGCTTCAGAAGCCATTCTGTGGCCTGCACATCTGCGCTCAGGGCGGAGGAGGGGCTGGAGGCGGAGCCAGCCCATCTGCCCTCCTAGCAGGAGAAGCTTTTACCTTCCCGGGGGGCTCCTGTCCTTTGTGCATGCCAGAGCTCTGCAGAACGGCTCCTTCTAGCTCCGAGGAAGACCCCCAGCCTCTATGGACGATACCTGTGAGAGGGGGACTGGGGAACAGACGTCTGTTAGATTAGCGACCGCCCAGTGCCTGGTGCATTAGTTCTCCTGGGTGGAGGGGAAGACGGTCACACAAGAAAGTAGAAAAGCCCCGTACAGCTGGGAGGTCTAGGTAAGGCACCAGGCCAAGTCAATGGCTTTTTTTGTTTTTTTCTTTAAATGCTGATTGCTTTCTTATCGTATTTCTTAACGCAGCTCATTGCCACTCTGACTTCCAGGTAGCATGATGTTGGCAGCCAAACCCTATCCTTATTCTGGTAGTAAACACTGAGTATTTCTAACAAGGCAAATACATTAGGAAGAGAGGTGAAGGTTAATGAGAATTGAGAGCTAACTTTTAGTTCAGAATTTGTGGATGTCTTGCTGTGTAGTCACTTACGTAATCTCTGTGATGCTTTATTGATTTTTAAAGAGAAGATGCATGTGGCAAATAGGTTGGTCTCCTTAGAAACACGTATGTTACTTAATCACAATGCAATATATCCCCAGTTTTATACATATGTGAACAACAAGCTGGAGCAAATAGAATAACATATTTAACTGGCGTGCTTGGCAGCATCGAGTATTCTAGATTGCTGACTTTTGAGAATTCGCTAATTCCCTGTCACAAGTTTCTAGGTCTAGTGTTTAGCCTAAGGAGAGTTCAGCGGACATAATCTTGAATGTCTTACAACATTTTATGGGTGGTTGGTGCCTGAGAGCTCTGAGCAAGTGTCTAAGACCCTGCTGTTTGATCGGGTAGCCAGTAGACACACATGGTCATTTAAATTCAAGTTTGGATGAAAGTAGAAGACATGAAAAATTCGATTCCTTAGTTGCATAAGCTCCATTTCAGGTGCTTAGTAGTGACATGTGGCTGGCGGCTCCCGTGTCAGGTAGCCACGGCTGCAGAATACTGCGTCCAAGAACATTCTGTGAGGTAGTGCTGCTCTGAGAGCTTGGCGTCACCGTCCCAGCAACTCACTGTGAATCAATTTCTGGTACCAGTTTATTTTATTTGACTTGTACCTTTTCAAAAATTCACTAAAGCAAATTTCAGTAAATCAGGGTCCTCAGTTTTAGTTTTACAGTAGAGTAAATTTTGTGCACATTTCCTATATTTTTCTTTTCGGTTGTTTCTATGTTCTGATTTGCCATTAATAGAAAAAGATTTGGCGTAGGCTGTATTTCTGGTAGGCTTTAAGGCCCTTATGAGTGGCAAACAGGCTCACTTTCTGGTCCCTGATAGCGCTGGTCTTACTTACTGGGCCACTGGTCCCCTGTACATCTCCACCCCGTTTTAAATCTTTTAAACTTTTTTTTTTTTAAGATTTTTTTTATTTATTTATTTGAGAGAGAGAGTGAGAGAGAGAGAGAGAGAGCGCAAGAGGGGGTAGGGTTAGAGGGAGAAGCAGACTCCCCGCCGAGCGGGGAGCCCGATGTGGGACTCGATCCCGGGACTCCGGGATCATGACCTGAGCCGAAGGCAGTCGCTTAACCAACTGAGCCACCCAGGCACCCCCGTTTTAAATCTTTTAGAAGAAGTAAAACATAGGAAAGGAAATGCAAAACTAGAATTCTGTGAACCGTAAGTATTTGAAAATGAAATTTTCTTCTAAGTATAAAAAGATTTGTAGAGGAGAGAATTATTAAAGTGTCCATGAGACCGTGTCCTTCACCACCATCTCCGCTAATCTCCCGTCCCTCCCCTACCCCTCGAAGTCCTGCTTTTCTTTATTTGTCTTAATAAGGTTGCTGCTTCCGAGGGCACCTTCTGCTCATGAGTGTCTTTGAGGTTTTATTTGGGAAAATGAATTTGTTTCTCCCCTTGCTTTTTTTTTTTTTTTTTTCTTTTTTTGCCCATGGGATTATTCAGAAAGGAAAAACCCTAGGGTCAGAGTCCCCCCCCTGGTGCTTCACCTGGAAATGCCTCTGCACGTAGGGCTGAGCGGGAAGGGCCCATTCCCATGACCCAGCTCATTCAGGAGTCCGTGCAGAAGTCAGGAGGAGCCATGGATTGATTCAGTGGTTGGTGGTGTTTGTGTCTTTCTTTTGATTAGGTATGAGCAGTGAAAGATTAGGTGCACCAAATCCAAGCAATAATGTGGAAAAGAAAATCTGTGAGAAAGTGAAGAATTACAGTTGATGAAAATTAGGCTTGTGGGAAACTGACATATTGCTTTCTTTTTTCTTCTCGTTAAAGAAGGCTGCACTGTGGGCTTCTGCCCTGTGTGGCGCCTGGACGGACAGTGCTTGGGGCTCCAGGAGTCTGCACTACAGTCCTGCTGCAGAGCCCGTGCTTCTTCTCTTCAGCCCTGACTCTGCCCCCTCTCCTGCTTGAGCTCAGTTCTGTGTGGCGGGAAGCCCAGGCATTGCCTCTCTTTTGTGTCAGACTCCAGATATGCTCCTCAGGGGATGAACTCTTACGAAATTATGAGTTAGGACTGTGCACACAGGAGCCCTTTCACCGCCATGCCCTCCTTCTTGTCCCTTGTATGCTGCTCTAAGCAAGTCAAAGCATCTAGTTAGATGCTCTGAAGGGATAATGTAGGGACCTCAAATCTTGGCTACCATACAGATCTGGTACTTCTTTGCTCTTGGTTTTTTGTTTCTTTTACTTTTTTTTAGTTTCGTTTTCATTTCATACCTTTATAAAAGTTTTTCATTTTTAAAATTAAAATACTTTCTTCTTTCTCTTAGATTCAGAATATTAAACAGACAAACAGTGCTCTCAAAGAAAAACTTGACGGTGGAATAGAACCATATCGGCTTCCAGAGGTAGGATTACGTTGACATCATCTTAGAAGTCATAACCAAGTTTTATGTGCTAAGAATTTAATGCCTATATAATACATCTCCAGTATACATCCCATAGAAAGAAAGGTATAGACACAATATTGAAAACCTAGTTGATGTTGAAATTCTGATAGGAAAAAAAATAAGATTCATTAACTCTCGTAAGGACATACGCACGTGTAGATGCATTATGCTCATGTGACTCATTTGGATATGCAGGTCATTCAGAAATGTAATGCACGTTGGACCACAGAAGAGCAGCTTCTTGCGGTACAAGGTATGGGGAGTCCTTCTTGTGGGCTTGCAGCTCTGGCGCCTTTAAGAAAAGTCATGCCTCACCCCATTCCCATCCCACCACTTGTGGGAGTGTGTTGGGTTCTGAATGGTCGGAAAGTACAAAACCCCAAAAGCAGCAGGTTGTCAGAATTTTACAGTTGGGCGGTATTCTAGTCCTGGGGATCCTGAAAAGAAGAATGCAGAATGTCCATCGCCACAGGATGCTGGCTGGGTGACTTCAGGTATCTTGGGACAGGTGATAGAAGGTGCAGATTTCTGGATGACAGGGTCATACTGGACTTCTTAGATCAGTCATCTACGAAACAGATCTACGTTGCTGCTTTTTCCCACTGGTATAATGCATTAAGATAGTGCCTGCTGTTAGAAGCCCCGTATGTTTTCTTATCTAGATAAAGGAAGGGGTAAGTCTCAGTTGTGTGGGTTTTCAAAGTTGTTTTTCCCCTATATTGAAAAACAATGCTCTCTTACGTCCTTAGCCATCAGGAAATATGGCCGAGATTTTCAGGCAATCTCAGATGTGATTGGGAACAAATCAGTGGTACAAGTGAAAAACTTTTTTGTAAATTATCGACGCCGCTTCAACATAGATGAAGTTTTACAAGAATGGGAGGCAGAACATGGTAAAGAAGAGACCAATGGGCCCAGTAGCCAGAAACCTATCAAGTCCCCGGATAATTCTATCAAGATGCCTGAAGAGGAAGACGAGGTAAATCTGAAACAATAAGATCGCTGCCAGGTTCATGCTCGATATTTGGTTTCTTCTTTGATGGCCTTTCTCAGCTGTAGAAATATTTTTAGCTCTCAGCTCTGTCAGTGACTTGACTTCTACCTATAAATACCATAATGTGAGTGTTGACGCCAGTTAGTTTTTGGTCACTAGGTAAATTATTCACATTTTAATTGCTGTACAAATTCTTAGTTCCATCCTGGTTTCCTCCAGTCACAGTATATTCCACATTACCAACATTCCTCAGATCAAGTAAGAACTCAGCCATAAAACAGTTAGTTGGAAGTGCCTTGAACAGCGTCAGTCACGCTCAGTCATATAAAATGCACTGTCATCTCAATGGGAGGTTAATGAACTTACTGGTAAATCGGCGCAGCTGGCCAGCCAGGAGCTCCTAGGTCTGGCTCTGCTGTCCCAGATCATCCAGACTTTGATGCTGTTTGGGGCTAATGGGTTTACATATTGATGGGGACAGTTCCAGGTTCTGTGGTTGGCTGGACCTTCCAGGCTGGAGGCTGACGTTCTGGCCGTCTCCAGGGTAGCTGCCCCCATCTCCTCTGCCGGCTCGGCACAGCTTAGGCAGCCAGATCAGTGAGGCCGCACGGCCCCCTCGGCTGTCTCCCTGCTTCCTGGGACAGGGCTGCGGCCTTTTCCCTCGCTAGTCTGGCCGGCCCTGCTACATGTATTTACCCCCGCTCCCACAGAGGAGGAGAATGGGGCTAGACAGAGGTAAGAGTTCATTGCCAATCACTTGACGTTTGAGTTTGTTCACTCACACGGAACTCCAAGGATTAATTGAGCTTTACAGGAAATTTTACTTTCTCATCAAAGCCTCTCCCAGACCATGCAGGAATGATTTGCAATTACCTAGTTTGTATTGTCTGTGCTCCCCCTTTACTCTAAGAGGCTGGTTATAAAAGCTGCCCAGAGGCCCCCCTCCTGACCTGAGCACACAGAGTGCCTCACGAGGGAGATCTGCACCCCCCCCGCCATGCCATAGATGGAGCGCTCCGTGCCTCTGCACCAGTGTGAAAGGCCACAAGGTACTTCATCTGTCAGAAGGGGGTTAAAACATCCTCACTTTGTTAGACTCTTTAGAGCTTTCTACCAGAAAATCTTTGTAATAAGTGTACAGAATTTATATTATCAACAGTGTGAGTGTTTTCCTGAGCCACACGCATGCATGGCCCAGCCTGAGACCCTGGAACCTGGCAGCGTGTGAGCAGAGAGAAGGGGTTTGCAGCTTTGAGCAGTAATTCTTGCCCCAGTGCTGGTTGCCGCCTTAGCAGCAAATTAACTTCCCTCACGTCCTGCGCTCAGGAAGCACTGAAAGGTGAGAATCACCAGGGAAGGACAGCTTCCATGTGTGTTTTTCAGCTTTAGTCCCAGGAAGCAGAAATAATAGGAAACTCTAGCTTTCTTCTTTCTTCAAATTTAATCAAAGTGGGCATTGGCAGGGTTAGCCTAAAAAATGTGGTCGTAAATTTGGGACCAAGGGCCATCACCAATGGGATGGCATGTGAGTTCTTTCCCATATATTTTCCTCCCTTTTCTTAAGCCTGGTTCATTCACTGACAGTACGTTTTTTTCTTTGTAGTCCAGAAGGGCCATTCTTCATGGTCCATTCACCATGTTGATTGCACATCAAAATATACGCACATAATTCTCTTCCCAGTCTCTGGGAGCATTGGCTCACCCATGACCACATTTCCCACCAAGCAGCACATCTTCATGTCTCTCTGGTGGTTGATCTTCCATGTGTCTGCCCACCCTTCTCTTCAAAACCAGCACTATTACCTGACTTCTCTTTAATGTATGATCTTTATGTTGTCTGTAAACATTTTCACCTCCTCAGTCATTTAAATCCCTGCCATCGCACACCTTACTTCCTTTTCTTTGGCTCCTTCCTTCCTTTTCTTTCTTAATTTACTTATTTAAGAGAGAGCAAGAGTGATCACAGAAGGAGAGGCAGAGGGAGAAGCCGACTCCCCGCTGAGCAGGGAGCCCGATGCGGGACTCGATCCCAGGACTCTGGGATCACGACCTGAGCCGAAGGCAGACGCTTCACTGGCTGAGCCACCCAGGCGCCACGGTCCCTTCCTTATGCTCCTTGTCGTACCGGCCTTCCCACTCTACCACCCTGCTTGTCTCTTCTCCGTATAGCAGTTTGCAAAAGGAAATCATTCTGTACAGGGACCAGCTGCTTCTCTGTGTCCATGAGGGGCCTGAGGGAACTTGTTAGAATGCTGGTTTAATTGTCTGTCTAGTCAGTGCCCAGAACTGGGTGCCCCTGTAATTTCTCGTTCTTGTGTAGCCTGTGGATTCCAGCAGCTAAGAAAGAGGTCTGCTAGTGTCCTGTCCACCCCTTCTGCCCTCAGATTTTATGTGTTAAATGTAGCACAGACAGGGAGGAGGGAGGACATCAGAATTGCCAGAAGTTCCAGTAACATAATGGCCTGTTAGCTGTAGGCTTTATTTCCTTCAGGGCTGAGAAGGGAAGGCAGCCCACGGGTTTTGAGCTTTTGAGATTCAGAGTTCTCTGAGGTGGACAAGGATGCAGTACAGAGCAGGGGTGGGTGCGTGTCAGAACGGGTGATGGGGATGCTAGACAGGACCGGCTCAGAGGTAGAGTCTCCCTTAAAGTTACAGAATGGCTTGAGTGCGTTACTAGTGAGGAGAAATCTCCTGACCTAACTGTTCTCATAAATTGTGATATCGCCCGAAGGAACCGCAGTTTTCAGATTTGGGGTTCATAACCCAGTGGTTTCCCTAGCAATAAGAGCAACATCATGAGGGTAGCAATGAGCACTAAGATACCTTGTAACTTTCTGGTTTGGGTCTGGGAGTCCGTTTTAGTTCAGAAATGCCTTTGAGGCTTTTAAAGAAGATCCCGCAATCTTGGCTCTCCTGTGTGTCGCTGTGTCCCAGCGCGGGCCAGTGGCTGTTGGTTGAGTGGGGAAGGTGCCACGGCTTCCCTCCAGCCAGTGCTGACACGCCTGAGTGCTGCCTTTGGCCACGCACTGTGCTGACAAGCCCTTTCCAGGGGTTTTATCTGATCCTGCGAAGTAGACGTCACTATTGTGTCTATTCTGCAGATGAGGAAACAGAAATTGGAAAAGAAGTAACTCATCCAAGGATCCACATCTAGAAAGTGGAAGAGCCAGGATTCGAGCCTGAGATATCTGGCCATGGAGGCTGCCCCCTTAACCTTGCCTGCCGTGCCCAGGCCCTGCCCTTAGGAACACGCGTGCGTGCGGGATAGACAGGTGGCCCACACCCTCTCGCCCTGTCTCGCCACACCAGAAGTAGCGGTTTGCAGTGTTTACCTGCTCTTTGATTTTTTTTTTTCTTTCCCCTTTTCTCCTCAGGCTGCTTCTGTTCTTGACGTCAGATACGCATCTGCTTCATGAGAAACTCTGGTAGCTTTGAGCACTTGGTATGGACGACTGTGTTATCCAGGATATCAGGTATTACAAGACATCACCTAGCCATCTGCATCACATCTCTGTGGACAAGCAGCTATTACCAAAAAAGGCATACACTTCCAGTCCTGTGCTCCATCTGCCTTAATTCTGTGCTCGTTCCTCCATGTGGCGCCACTTCCCAGAGAGCCCCTTTGCATCTCTCACACTCTGCCTCAGTGCTGGGGAGTCTTCATGGCCTGCACGCCTCCTGTGACTCTGGGGACCCCTCCCCAGTCGAAGCTCCTGAGCCCCACCAATGGCAGCTCTGCCCAGTCAGCAGCTTCTTCAAACAGGTAGTCCACTTGGAAGGCACGACTCTGTTCCTGCATGGCCTGCAACTTCTACTTTGTGCATAATGTAATTTTCAGAGTGACTGTGACCCTGTTGGCCTTTTAGAAAGTTTCTCTTGGTCTTTTCTGAGGCAGCCACCTAAGTGATATCATGCTTCTTTGGAAATCACAGTATACTGGCAGACTGCATTATAACCTCCATTGTGCCAAACATCCTGAGACAGCTCACATTTCCCCAAACGTTGGGTGTAATTATGGTTTGTAAATTTATCTGGCTTAAATCTCGCCCTTCTCCCTTCCCAAGTGGTAGAAAGCTCATTCACAGCAACTGTCCTTGGACGCTAGCTTAAAGGGAACGTGGACCTCAACACTTTCTGCCTTCAGCTTTCAGCATTGTAATCCCAGGACGGGAGCCAACCCTGTCTTTTTGGATCCCCCCACCCCACCATCCAACTCCAAGAGATGCGGTCCATACCACTGTACCTGGTGCTTGTGCATTGGAATTGGTGCCTTCTCCTTTTGGCAACCATGTTATCAACCCTTTTTCTGTTTTAGTGTCTTATTTCTTCTTTAAAGTTTATTGCTTGCCAAAGATAACATCACTGAGATTAGGAGACAGGGGAGAAATTGCTGCAGATTCTGACAGAGTGCAGATTTTAAATGTCAGGTTAGCTCAATAAAGGGTATTAGAATAGCTGGTGAGGGTTTTATAAAAGCTACACATTGTGTGTTCCCCGTTCTGTTGGTATGCCTGGCCTTCTACATCTCACTCCATACAGCTTTTTTTGTCCTTCGTGTACTGACATGATCATATAAACACCATTCTTTCTCTTTTAATATTATAGTACAGGACAGAGAAGTGATCAGTTTATCGGCTCTAGTAAGACCAAGACGAAAAGAAACCATGTACAAAGTGGTCTGTAATGCCTTTTGGTTGGACTGGGAACAAGTAAATGTTTCTAATAAATGTTCTGAGATTTCCAGAATCACTTATTCTCGTACCAGACTCTGGACCCGCTGCGGGGCTGAGGGATAGACTGTCAGACTGCGTTCTCGCGTAACCTGTGTCCCGCCCACGGTCAGTCCAGCCTGCACTAAATATGTTGAAGGAGCTTTTGTTGTTGTTGTTTTGCATCATTTAAATATTTTTCCTGCTTTCAATACCAAAAAGAAAAAAAATGCAGATGCTTTAAGGCACAAACAGAATTCTTAAGAATTTAAAATATGCAATTAAAATTTGATGTGTTTTGACTCCCAAGCACCTTGCCCCCCTCCCCCCCACTTTTTTTAAAGTCAGCTGATTGTCTCTTTAGGAAGAACGTCAGCTAGAAACCTAGACTGTTTGGATTTGTATGTTTTTAGAAATCTGGAGAAAGGTCATTCACAAGGGGAGTAAAATGGGACTTTCCCGACTTTTGTCATCTTGTCCCTTCACAGGGAGTCTGTGGGTCTGGTAAGAGCGTGTGAAGAACGGCATCTGAGGAGGCCAGAGGGCAGTCACAGCTCGCTGCTCCTACCTAGACGGGGTAGCCTAGTAACACTAGTCATGAGGTAGGGTTTGTTTGGGCTCGTATCCTAAGCCTGCTGTGTGATTGGAAAATGGCAGGTAAACCATGGAGAGGAGGTGGCAAAAGTTTTGCACATCGCTTAAAGGGGACACTAGGCAAGAAGCGAGGCCGTAGGTTCTCTTTGCTTCTCAAGGCCTCCTTCCTCTTTATGGAAGCAGCAGGCAGTTTGCTGCAGTGGGTCTCGTTCTGCCAGTAGATCTGTTCCTCTGCGTGCCCGGGCACTTCTCCCTCTGGCAAGGCGTGAAAGCCCCATGCTGGTTCCTAGGGAGCGGGGCAGGCAGCGCGGCAGGGGCGCCGGGCCCCTGGGTGTGTTCTGCACCTGCCGCTCCTGTGCTCGCCCGGTGCTGAGGAATCTGCTCCAGTACCCGAGGCCGCCACAGCAGCCCGGCTCTGGCTTTCTCCACCAGAAGGGGGCGCCGTCGTTGTCATTGGCCAGAAGGAAGAAAGATGGCTGTCTTTGCCTGACTCCCTCGTTGTAGTTTCAAGCATAACGTAGCACTGTGTTTTAAACTGTTTCATTACACTGTCTTTGCAATGATGTTGTAAATGCAAGAAATCACTTAGCTTTAAAAGCTGAGTGATTGATCTTATTTATGTGAAGCCCCTTTTTTAACATATCAAGACTTCGGTGCATCAGCAGGTCGTGTTTGGATGTATAAGGGTCCACGGTGACAGCTGCTGCGGATGTAATGTTCACTTAAGCTTTGTCTTCTTAAGAATTGATCCATGTGAATGTCATAATTATATATATATTTTTGTGGAAAATTTCTCCTAAGTATAAGTTATTGTGCAAAATATAGTACCATTGAAGCAAATGATAGTTTAACTTTTAGTTTAGAAATCCTAAAAGATATAAATTGTACTGCATATGCATTAAAAGTTTGTTCTATTTAATTTTATGTAGGTGTGTAAAGTGTTAGGTAAAAATTGTTTTCACTTATCCATTTAAACACCTTGTTACTTGAATACTGTGCTGACTGGTCTGAACCAGCGATCGACCCTGTAACGTAGCTGTTTTCACCAGGAGGCCGCGCCTCGGTTGTGCTCGGCCGGGTGCTGGGGCTGCGGGGCCGGCAGTTAGTGCAACACGCCCACCGCGTGGTCTGGGGCTGCTTGTGCCCACCAGGACACCAGTTCCTCAGAATGGGTTTCGATAGTTTTTAACCTATACAGCCCTTCGATGGTCACCAACCTCTCTAATCAAAAAATGAAAATGAAAAAATTGTTGCGTTTTACAAGCTTACTGTGGTGGACTAATTAAGCAGTTGTTTCCTGTGTATAAAAGTTCCCTCAGACACCACACACCACTCTAAGTGTGCTCACTGTCACTTTAAATTTCAACTATGCCCTATTTTGTCTTTCTAAATATCAGATGTACTATTGGTATAATTGCATACCAAAAATAAGCCAAACAGTGCATTACACTAACTGGATCCCTGCTTAAACGGAGCAAAGGAAAGACGGAGCCAACTCAGACGAGAGCCTCGTTTCCTCTCTCGTCCAGCCTGTGTCTAAGCCCAGTGACCCAGGATCCAAGCTTTCAGTATCGAGTGAAACTTGGCTTCACGTTGACTCAAGGTAGTTAGCTAATCTGAATCTAGTGATCTTGTGCAATGCTCAAAAACAGATTCTCTCTCCGCCCCTCCCTGGGTCCCTGCAGCTTTCCCTCTTACACTAAAGCACAATTGCGGCCATGTTACAATTCAGAAGAAGGAAGGTCAGTAGAGTCTATGCATGTCGTGTGATAATGAGTGTTTACAGTCACCTTCTCCGAAAACTAAAATTTTTACTGGAGTGGATAGTATTCCATTACGTAGACCTATCAACTTTGCTAAGTGCTTTTTAGATTGCTTAAAAATTTTTCAAGATTTTAAAAGATGTATAAGGTTAAGTTTGCAAATATAATGGAAATGCTGTATATCTTTTGAAGTGATAAAATCCATGTTGGAATTTTAAAGAAAATACGTTGTAATAATGCTGTTGTAAGTAATATTTTAATGTCTCTTTTTGCCTGTTTTCTATATCAGCACACTCATTGTGGTGAATGTTCATAGCATTATAATTGCTTAGCCATTGAATGATAACATTTGTTAGTGGAGATCGAAAAATTTATTTGTGAAATTCTGCAGAATTCATTTTTCTATTTCTAATATTTGCTGAAGTTAAATAAAAAATTTTCAAGCCATTGATGTAATAAAATATGAGACAAAACCATTTTCTGCACCCTCCCCTTTCCATCAAAGCAGTGCTCCGCGCTAATGCGTAGTGGGGTTTGCTTTGGGCCTTGGGGTTTCAGAGCGTAGACGCCCCCCAGAGCTACACCCTTGGAAGCAGCCACGCGTGCCTTCTGTGTTTAGCCTTCGGCTCTCCTTGAACTGTTTTTTTTTTTTTTTTTTTTAAATTTTAATGTACGATGAACTTACAGTTGGGACCAAGTTGAGGTACATGAATTCATAAAAGTTGGCAGCTGTTGAGGGCTTACATTTTGAAGTTCAGTGAGAGGACATTTTTTTCCCCATTAGTGGTTTTTCTCTTTTCAGCGTGACCAGGCTTGACACCTGGATGCTGGCCTCTGCACGGCCCTGGACCGCGGCGGCGAAGAGGCGGACGACTGCCTTGTCGCCTCTGGTCTGCCGAGAGTGGACACAGCTGACCTCAGCACCTCCGAGTGGTATGAAGAACACTCGGAGCACCCACTGGTCACCTCTGCCCTGTCCCCTTTTGTAGCCAGAGTGTAGCATCTGGCTGGAGAACTGCCAGGAGAACCTGCCTTCCGAATCCGGCGTTGCTTCGGGCAGCGTTTAAGATACGGGATGGGGTCCCTCTCTGTGTGGGACTCGGCAGAGGGTAGAAGGGGCTTCGCAGGACACCTGTGAGCGTTCCTCCCGCAGTCACCACGCTCGGCGTCCCGGCAGAGGTCTCCGTGGCTGGCACCTGAGGGCAGCAGCCAGGAGGGGCGGACAGAGGCTCAGAGGCGCCCCGCGTGCCCCGTGGAGGTGCCCCGTGGTACCGAAAGCACCCTGGGCTGCGCGGCCAGGAGGTGGGAGGAGGGAAACGGAGAGTGCGGGCGCAGGGGGAGCCGAGGAGGGTCACGGCTGCGGGAAGGAGGTGACCCCTGTCAACAGTGCGGGGCGCCTGCCAGGATGGGGCCGAACGGCCGCTTGGGCTCGGCCTCCGCCGCCTCCGAAGAGCGCCCAGCACCGAGGGGAGGACGCGGGGCGGGCGGGCCGGCGGTGCCGAGCGGAGGGCTCCCAAAGGCGGCCTCGCCGCCACGCCGTGCGGGCCTCAGGCAGCGGGAGAGCGCTGGGGCCCGACCCCGACGGGGCCTGAGGAAGCCCGGCCGGCCGCGTCTCGCGCCCCCCGGCCCCTGCTCTCAGCCCCGCAGGCGCAGCTGCCCGCTCTCGGGGCCGGGAGGCGCTGGGGCAGCCCCCGCGGGCCACCGTGGTGCCCGACTGAAGACGGCCCCTGTCCCTTCTCGTCCCCGCTCCCGTTCCTGGGATCACGTTCAGAATCAGGCCCTCCTCGTGGGCGCTGCTTTCCCGCGCCCTCGGGGCCAAGGACACGCGGAGGCGGCAGGAGTGTCCCGGGCCGCAGAGCTTCTGTCGGGGCCAGGCCTGGAGGGCGCCGGGCAGCCTGGACGTCGGGAGGCGCGGGGCCCAGCTCCCCCGGGCGCGCTGAGGGCCAGCCTGCCGCTGCCGGCGCCCGTCGCCCCGCTCCGAAGCTGTGGCCCCGGGGACGCGCCGCGCGGCCCGGTCTCCGTCCTCGTCGGCGGTTAAGAGCCCGCTTGCTCCCCGCCGCAGCTGCGTCATGAGGGGCCTCCCGCCGGAAGCCTCCCGGGGCGGCCGCCCACGTACGCGGCGCCGACGCACGCGCGGGCCTTCCGGTCTCGGCTCCCCTGCCCCGGGCCGTGCGTCCCCCGCCGGGGCCTGACCACGCTCGCAGCGGGCCCGCGCCGCGTCCGTCCGTGCCTCGCAGGGACCCGGCCGGGACGTCCCCGCCCCTCCTCCTCGCGAGTTCTCCGCGTCTGCACGGCTGCGCGTCTGGTCACCCGCCTCTGAGTCCCCCTCGCGCCTCCCGCCGTTGCTCCTGCGGCGACAGCGCGAGCCCTTCGTGGGCCGCCCGGCTCGGCCGACACTCCTCGTCCGCAGCCGTCGTCAGGCCGTGTGCGGCTTCGAACAGAAACCCAGCCCGGCGTGCGCGTGCTGCGGGGCCTTCGCTCCGGGACTGTGCGCGCTCGCCGGCTGCGGGGCCTCCCCTGCTGCCCGGGCTGCCCCCACGCCCGCCTCTGCACTTCCCTCTTCGCGGGGCTCTTAAGAAATGGCTTAAAACGTCTCTGACTCTTCGAGGTCGCCGAGCGCTGCAGGGGCTGGAAGGCCGCGCTGGACCGCAGTCCCGCCCTGCCGCCCCCGGCCGCCCCGACCCCGCCGCAGGCTGCCGCCCGCCCCGCTCCGCGCAGCCTCCACGCACAGGCAAACGGCCGTCGTGTGCCCGCCTCGTGTCGCCCGACACACCAACACCTCCCTCTTTCCACGCGTCCTGCCCCTGGAGGCTCCGTGGTCGTCGGTCCGGCCCTCCGGGTAGGACTCCGATGATTTCCCTGTCCTGTGGTCAGGTGCGGGCAGTCACCCTGTGTGGGGCCGCCGACTGGGGGTGACCGTCTGCCTTCGCCACCCGCCGGCCCCGCTGTCGGACAGATTCCTAGGGCGGGAGCTTCTGGGTCAGAGCACCTGCTGACGCTCACACCTGCCACAGACCTGACGTCCTGGCAGCTTCTCCGCGCGCTGCTGTCGCCCCTGCGTCCTGGCCGCACCGTGGGAACCAAGCGCGGGCTGTGAGGTGCTCGCTAAGCCCTTCGGGGCGCTGGGTGGTCCAAGGTCCCGGCCTCTCGCTTGCCTTGGGCCCAAGGAGAAGTTCCGCTGGGGCTGCTCAGGGTGCTTCATCGACTGGAAATAAATGTGGCAACAATTAAGTCTTATATAGTGGATAATCATGTGTAGCAAATTATTTGTGGTTTTTAGTAATAATTGCTTTATTTATTGAAGATTGCCTTGCTGCTCAAGGACAAACTATGCTTTCTTTGATTTAATGCCCACGGCCACCTTCGGGTAGAGACCACATCCCTGTTTTAGAGGCGAGACCGGGACTGCCAGAAGAACGCCGTGCCCGAGCTGCACGACCCCGAGGCCGCAGCCGGGCCCTACTCCACCTGCGGCCTCTGTTCAGACTCCAGGATGCTGGCTCCCGTCCTCGCTCCGCGCTGGCATGTCGCCATCTCAGTCACTCCCTCAGCCCCGCAGGCCCGGCTCCTCACCTGTGAAGCCAGGGTGACACCCTTTAAAGGGTGGTGAGAGGAGCCGAGGTCGGTGCAGAAACACTTCCGGCTCGCCCGGCTGATTGGTGGAAGAGACACCGGATCCATGGCCGGTGCTGTCATTCTGTCAAGACCGGTCTCAGTGGTAGGGCCACTGCTGGGCCCTCCTGTGGGGCAGGGCAAGGCCGGAGCGGCTCGAGACCCGTGTCCTGCACACAGAACTCTCTTCTCTCCATAGATTCCCGCCTCCAGTCCTTGCCCAGGCCAGTGATCACCACGTGGTTTTGGTGGCATACTCTGGCCACGCATCTGCTTGTGTGTTCACCTGCAACTCACACGCACGCAGTTCTTGCAACTAGCATGGTCCAAATTAGTAAAACCCACCAGTTCTACACCCACTATTCTAGGCGGCCGACCGTCCCTGGCCAGACTGTTCCGAGGCATGGGCCGACTGCTGTCACACAGGTGGGCCCCCACTTTGGAGAGGAGGGGACTGAGGCCAGAGAGGTGAAGTGACGTCTGCAGGTCACTCAGCTAGTAAGTGGTGGGTGGCCCTGAGACAGAGCTCCTCACGAGGCCCCGCTGCCGTGGCTGCCGCTAAGTGGACCGAGCTGGGGCCAAGGGGCCTGGGCTGTGGCCCAACTGAAGAGGCCCGACCTGAGCCTCCCTGCCGCCCCCAAGTCGGTCCTGGATTACAGGCCCAAGCGCCACTGCTGGGATGTCCCTTCCAGCCGGCTGCCTCCTGCTGAGGCCTGGCTGCGGGCGCGCACCCTTCCTGCAGACGCCCGATGCCGTAGGCACGGCCCCACTGCCCTGCTCGGGGCACAACGCCTGCCCCCAGATGGCCGTGGTGCCCCGTGCTGACGACCCCGCATCCGGTCCTCCTCCTCCGCCACGACCTTCCTGGTCCTTCCTCCCCCTGTGGCCCTGGGCAGTCCAAGAGGACTTGCTGCCCCTCGCCACCTTGTCCTTTTCCAGGCCCTTCCTCAGCAGAGTGACCCCTGCTGGTCTGCAGCCCTGGGATACTGAGCCCGGTCAGCCTCCCCGGCGGAGCTCGGACACGACTGGGCCTTGGTCTGGCCCTGACCCCGACGGCCCCGACGGCGCCTGCTCAGGGAACACAGCCAGCGACGGCCGCGGAGTGCCCGCGCCTCGTGAGGCCACTTCCCCTAACCCCGGGCCTGCTCCGCGACTCGCTTAGGTCAGCGGAACCTCAGCAAGCGTGCCGGGAGCGCCAGGGACGGCCTCCCCCTGCTGCCACCTGCTCTGCCGTGGAGAAGCTTGGGACAACTGTGGGACAACCACGTGGACACAAGGGACCCGGCGGACCTGTGAGTGAGGCCCGGAACCCCGGGGGAGCGGCCAGGACGAACCCAGCCCAAACCACTGTCCCCCAGCACAGCGGGCATGTGCAGTGACTGGCTCTAGGCCACTGATTGGGGAGTGGTTTGGCACCCGCAGGAGATACTGAGCCGTGGGGAGGGCGGGGGGGGGCGGGGGAGGGTGGCAGGCAGGGGCATTTGAGAAGGTTCAGGCTGCAGAACAGGCCGGGCTTTTGGTGCCTGGGGTGCTGCTCGGATCCCAGCTCTGAGAGGCAGGGTCACGGGTCCCTTCCGGGAGGAAGCTGCAGGCTGCTGAGACCCCGGAGCCAGGGCCCAGCCCACAATGGACTGAGCATGTTTATTGTGGGGAGGCGGCAGGCTTTCTTGCAGTCGCTCTCAATAGCCTTCCAGGCTAGTAAGTCTGGGTCCTGCTGGGTCCGCCTTCTTCATTAAGGGGATTCAGGATGGAAATGCTTTCCCTACTGCCCTCTCCCCTCATTCCTTCCACCCACATTCTCCTTGCCTTCCTGCTCTAGCCTGTGTGTGCCTGGAGCATCTTTTTCCAGCTTTGAAGCCAAACCATGCCTGGCTAGAAACTGGGCTTGGATCCTGTCCCCGAATCACTGTGACCTTAGGCAAGCTTTAATCCCTCCACATTCTCTTCCCCCCCAACCAGGAAGAGGGGGGCATTCCCTCCTTCTTTGGGTGACGTGGTAGGGAGGTGGCCACCCAGCTCCCTCCCTGACTAAAGGACAGATATTTCCCCTGCTAACCTGGGTTGGATTGCAGGACAGAATGAGGCTGGGGAATGTCCCAGTCTTTCTGGGAGCAGCCAGTAGGACTGATGTCCCTACAGGCCTGTTCAAGCAAAGTGCCAAGGCCAGCATGCTCTACACAGCCCTTAGGCACCCTTGGGACCCAGTAGCAGGATGGGGAGCGGAGCTGGGGCTGCCTTAGAGGCAGCCAGCCTGGAGCCTCTGGCCCAGGCCCTGCTCTGCTGCGTAGGGTCGGGGAGTCATTCAGTTGCTGGGATTCGTGGTCAAAGGAAATGGTGCCTTGGGTTCATTTGGTTGTTAGCAGGTATTTACTGCGGCCCTGGCAGAGCGACTGAGCAAGACAGGTGAGGTCCCTGTCCTCAAGGAGCACACTGTTGGGGCGACCAGGAAGTAGGAACATCCACAAAGCCAAGATAACCACAGGCTTCCTGTGATTAGATTAGTTGGCTGGGCTGCAACGGACCAGAGCGTCACCACTGGCCTTGTCCCATCTCGGCCCGGAGTCTCCTTCCCTGTGGGGCGTCCAGGAAGGCCTTGTCACCAGCTTTGGTTTGACTTCAGGAGATGGAGCCCATCCTGCCGGGAGCATAATCCATCCACGAGCCGAGGTTTAGTACTTAACAGGTTTAGCTGCTGAATGGGTCCCAGGCTCTCAGCAGCAGGAAGGCAGCCCTGGATATGAGGCACGAAGGCAAAGGTAGGCAGGCCCCCGGCCAGTGCAGCATGACCTAGGCTAGGATATGGACCTGCCCTTCCTTACATCCCCACCTCCGAGCCCAGCTTGTGGTCTCTGAATGCCATTTCCCCATAAAAGGAACCAGGGATCTTTGGAGAAGTGGCTGGTTTCAGATATGGCAAGAAGTATACAAGGAGACTGCCCAAAGAAGCACCCAGAAAATAATGGGGTTGTATCTAGAGGACATGAAAGCCAACACAAAATGCCTCCCACTGGCCTAACATGGACCAGTTTGCCATCAAAAGCATAATGACTGATTGAAACGCAGCCAACAGAAGAATCCAAAAGTTCATAATGATAATACCCAGTGATCACGCCTGGATACTAGAGGATATCACGTGTATTCAACTTTCCTATCCACACTTTTCAGTACACTCCAGTCACCAAGAGCAAATGTTCCTTACAGAATTTCCAGCTAATACATGCAGAAGGACATGAAAATAACTAATTGGCAGCCTACTATGAAATCACAGACCTAATCACAGATCATCATTGGCTGCTAAAACCATCAAGTAGGTTGGTAGAGAACCTGGTAACGGATCAGGCTGAACCGGAACCTACCAGCAATTTCAACAGTCCTCAGAGAGGACTGTGGGAGATGGCAGAGTAGAAATAGCAGGGATCTGTTTCCACCTAGACAACAATTATACCAACAGAATCTGCCTGACATCATTATTCTGGAAATCTGGAGCCTACTGAAGCCTTGCAACTTCCTGGGAAGGTCTTGGACAATAAATGATGATGGCAGTCCATCAGTTTCAGCTCACGGCATTTTAGCAGATACCCAGCCCCATGGCAGGCAGCCATGTGCCTGTCCCTGGAGCCACCTGTGGGAGCAAGAATCCTCTCCTCCAAATATCCTGATCTGTGTTCTGACCATGGAGGTGCAGACACAGAGGCAGGAGGGCATGATTGCTGCAGGCCCCTCATCCTCGATGGAAGCAACCTCCAGGGGACTTAAGGGGCCAACACCTTTTTTACCCACCCCCTACCCCCACTTTCCTCTTTTTCCCCTCTGGGATCCAGACATTGAAGACTAGGACATTCAAAAGCAACTGCATCTATGGAGGAAATTAGAAAGTCACTGCACCTGCCCAGGGAAAGATGCAGGCTCAGGAAATGTCCAAGGAAGGCTTAAGATTATACCTCAGGCCGATCCCTGGCATGGGGTAGCCTACAAAAATAAAAACAAAACAACAGTGGCAAAGGTTGAGGAAGGCGAAGATCTAATCACCAGAGTTACCATATTATTAGATTCAAATGTCCAGTTTTCAACGACAAAAACACAAGGCATACAAAGAAATGGTCCATTCAAAGGAACACATAAGCCAATGGAAACCGTTCCCGAGGAAGACCAGATGGCAGACCTACCAGACAAAGAGTTTAAAACAACTGTCTTAAAAATGCTCAGGGAGGGGCGCCTGGGTGGCTCAGTCGGTAAAGCGTCTGCCTTCAGGTCAGGTCATGATACCAGGGTCCTGGGATGGAGCCCCGCGTCGGGCTCCCTGCACGGCAGGAAGCCTGCTTCTCCCTCTCCCACTCCCCCCTGCTTGTGTTCCCTCTCTCGCTATGTCTCTGTCAAATGGATAAAAAAAAAAAAAAAAAAAGATGCTCAGGGAACTAAAGGAGAATGAGGAAAAAGTCAAGAAAACAATGTATTAATTAAATGGAAATCACAATAAAGAGATAAAAAACTTAAAAGGAAACCAAAAAAAATCCAAAGCTGAAAGTACAATACTGGAAACGAGTAATTTACTGGAGGGATTCAATAGCAGATTAAACAGGCAGAAGAATCAGCAAATTTAAAGATCGGATCATTGAAATGATCAAGTCTGAGGTCAGAAAAAATAAAGACTGATGAAAAGTGAACAGAACCTAAGGGACCACCAGATAAACCAAGGTACAGACTGTGGGAGTCTCAGGAAGAAAAGAGGGCAGTGAGAGATTATTTGAGGAAATAACAGCCAAAGGTTTCCCAAGTTTTATGAGAGATACAAATATAAACACCCAGGAAGCTCAACGAACCCCAAGTAAGATGAACTCAGACACTCACCAAGACACATTACAACTAAACTGTCCAAAGCCAAACCAAAGAGAGTCTTGAAAGCAACAAGAGAGAAGCAAGTCACCACATATGGGGGACCCTCATAAGATAATGAGCAGCTTCTTCTCAGAAACACTGGAGGCCAGAAGGCATGGGGCCAATATATCAAAGGGCTAAAAGAATCCTACATCTAGCAAAACCATCCTTCAAAAGTGAAGGAGAAATTAAGATAAGATAACCAAAAGCTGAGGGAGTCTGTCACCACTGGACCTTCCCTGCAAGAAATCCTCAAGGGACCCCTGCAGGTCAGAATGAAAAGATACTGGACAGTAAGTGGAAGCTCTCCGAAGAAATTGAGACCTCAGTAAAAGTAAATACGTGGGCAATTATACAAGCTACTATTATTGTGACAGTGGTTTGTAACCCCACTTTTTGTTTTCTACATGATTTAAGAAACTGACATTTAAAATTAAAAGCTAGTATTATCTCACTTTGTAACTCCATTTTTTTCTAAATAATTTAGAAGACTAATGCATTAAAAGAAAAACAATTACTAGCTTAAGCTGTTGGACACTCACATATAAAGTTGTAATTGTGACACTGAGAACTGAAAGGGGTAGGGACAGCTGTAAAGGAGCAGTTTTTGTATGTTATCGAAGCTAAGTTGGTATAAATTCAGATTAGGGTTTTATCACGTTGGGATGTTAAATAGAATCCTCATGGTAACCACAAAGAGAACAGTGACAGAATATATACTAAGAAATGAGAGGGGAGTATATTCCACCACAAAAAAAAATCAAGTAAATGCCAAAGAATACAGCAATTCAGGAAATGAAGGGCAAAAACCTAGAAGAAATATAGAAAACAACAAGATGACTGAAGTCCTTCCTTAGCAGTATTTAAATGGAAATGGATTAAACTCTCCAATCAAAAGACAGAGATTGGCAGGATAGATTTTTTTTTTTTTTTTAAGATTTATTTATTTATTTTGAGACAGACAGTGTGTGAGCCCGCATACCTGCATGCACATGGGGGCTGGGACAGAGGGAGAGAATCTTCAAGCAGACTCCCTGCTGAGCATGGAGCCCAACTCGGGGCTCAGTCCTACCACCCATGAGATCATGACCTGAGGGGAAACCAAGAGTCAGACACTTAACCAACTGAGCTACCCAGGTGCCCCTGGCAGAATGGATTTTTAAAAAATGATGCACTAAATGCTGTCTATAAGAGACTCGGCTGAGATCCAAAGACACAAACAGGTTGATGGGGTGCCTGGGTGGCTCAGTCGTTAAGTGTCTGCCTTTGGCTCAGGTCATGATCTCAGGGTCCTGGGATCGAGTCCCACATCGGGCTCCCTGCTCGGCGGGAGGCCTGCTTCTCCCTCTCCCACTCCCCCTGCTTGTGTTCCTGCTCTCGCTGTGTCTCTCTCTGTCAAATAAATAAATAAAATCTTAAAAAAAAAAAAAACAAAACAAAGACACAAACAGGTTGAAAGTGAAGGGATAAAAAAAGATAGTCCATGTAAGTAGTAACCAAACAGAGCAGGGTGGCTATACTCAGACAAAGTACATTTTATTTTTATTTATTTATTTATTTATTAAGATTTTATTTATTTGACACAGAGACACAGCAAGAGAGGGAACACAAGCAGGGGGAGTGGCGGGGAGAAGCAGGCTTCCCGCCGAGCGGGGAGCCCAATGTGGGGCTCGATCCCAGGACCCTGGGATCATGACCTGAGCCGAAGGCAGACGGTTAACGACGAGCCACCAAGGCACCCCTTTTATTTATTTTAAAAAAAAAAAAAGATTTTTAAGTAATCTCTACACCCATCGTGGGGCTCAGACTCACAGCCCTGAGATCAAGAGTCGCACACTCCACCAACTGAGCCAGCCAGGCACGACTAAACAGTCCACTTTTAAATAATCAGTGGATCAAAGAAGAAATCACAAGGGAAATTAGAACATACCCAGGGATAGATGAAAATGAAAATACAACATACCAAAACTATGGGACACAGTGAAAGCTGTGCTAAGGGGAAAGTTTATAACTATAAGTGCTTACTTAAAAAAAAAAAAAAAAAAAGATTTCAAACAAAAACAAAGATCTCAAATCAACAAGCTAACTTGAGGAACTAGAAAGAGAACTAAACTCAAAGCTAGCAGAAGGAAGGAAATAACAGAGCAGAGGTAAATCAAATAGAAAACAGAAAAACAGTAGAGAAAATCAATGAACCCAAAAGTTAGTTCTTTGAAAAGATCAACAAAATTGACAAACCTTTAGCTGGACTAAGAAAAAGAAGACTTCAACTTCCTAAAATTAGAAATGAAAGTGTGGGCATTACTGCTGCCTTCAGAAATAAAAAAGGATTATAAGAGAGTAGTATGTACAGCTGTATGCCAAAGAATTGGATAACCTAAATAAAATGGAAAAATTCCTATAAACACAAAACCTACCAACACTAAATAATGAAGAAATAGAAAATCTGAATAGAGCTATAAGTAGTAAGGAGATTAAATCAGTAAAAAGAAAAATATCCCAACAAAGAAAAAGCCTTGGATCTAATGGCTTCACTAGTGACTTCTACCAAACATTTAAAGAATTGACACCAATACTTCTCAAACTCTTCCAAAAAAATTGAGGGAACACTGCCTAATTTTATGAGACCAGCATTACCCTGATACCAAAGCTAGAAAAAGATACTACAAGAAAAGATACCTACTGACCAATATCTCTTACAAACATTGATGCAAAAAGCCTCAACAAAATATTAGCAAATTGAACTCAACAGCATATTAAAAGGATCATACACCATGACCAAGTGGGATTTATTCCTGGAATGTAAGGATGGTTCAACATATGAAAATCGATCAGTGTAATTCATCACATTAACAGAAAGAAAGAAGGGAGCACCTGGGTGGCTCAGTTGGTTCACCGTCTGACTCTTGATCTCAGGGTCATGAGTTCAAGCCCCAAACTGGGCTCCATGCTGTGCATGGATCCTACTTAAAAAAAAAAGAAGAAGAAGAAGAAGAAAACATGACAGATGAAGAGGTTGGAGTGAACAGGGTGCCTAGAGTGTCTCAGTTGGTGAAGCATCTGACTCATTTTTTAAAAGATTTTATTTATTTATTTATTTATTTATTTATTTATTTGAGAGAGAGAGCAAGAGAGCACAAGCAGGGAGAGCAGCAGAGGGAGAGGGAGAAGCAGGCTCCCCAGTGAGCAGGGAGATGAATGTGGGGCTCAATCCCAGGACCCTGGAATCATGACCGGAGCCGAAGGCAGACGCTTAATCGACTGAGTCACCCAGGTGCCCTACCATCCAACTCTGATTTCAGCTCAGGTCATGATCTCAGGGTTGTGAGATCGAGCCCCACATCAGGTTCCACACTGGGTATGGAACTTGCTTAAGATTCTCTCTCTCTCCCTCTCCCTTTGCCCCTCCCCCCTCTAAAAAAAAAAGAATGAAAGAACTAAAAACACATGATCATCTTAATTAATGCAGAAAAAACATTTGACAAAATTCAACACCTTTCCATGATAAAAACACTCAACAAACTAGGAATAGAAGGAATCTAAATCAACATAATAGAAGCCATATATGAAAATCCCACAGTAACATACTCAATGGTGACAGACTGAAAGCCTTTCTGTAAGGTCAGGGAGAAGGTAAGGATGCAAGCTTTCACCACTTCTATTCAACATAGTACTGGCCATCCTAGCCAGAGCAATTTAGGTGAGAAAAGGAAATAAAAGTAATCCAAATTGGAAAAGAAGATCATATGATCTTCTTATATGATCTTATATGTGGAAAGTCCTAAAGATTACACAAAGAAACTGTTAGAACTAATAAGTCAGCAAAGTAGCAGGATACAAAGTCAACACACAAAAATCAGTTGCACTTCCTACACAAACAACAAACAATCTGAAAAGGAAATTAAGAAAATAATTTACAGTGGCATCAAAAAGAATAAAATACTTAGGAATAAACTTAACCAAGGAGGAAATAGACTTGTACACTAAAAACTACAAAGCATTACTGCAAGAAATTAAAGAAGACAGATAAATGGAAAGACATCCCATGTTCATGGATTGGAAGACTTAATATTATTAAGATGTCAATACTAACCAAGACACTATGTGCTGGAGTGGATAGGCTCTTTGTGTCCAGCAGGAGAAGATGCAGGTAAAAAGCTGTCCTGCTTCACGGAGGTGCTCAGCTGTCTTAGGTTTGTCCCGGCTCTGCTGCCCTTGCAACCTCATACCTAGAGGCTGGTCCCTGAACACCAGACTCTAGGACTTAATATATTTATTTATTTTTTCCTTCACTAGGCCAGGATTTCTTAACAGTGGTACTACTGACATTTTAAAAATGTGATAAATGTATATATTGATTTATAATAAGTAACAAATAATCACAACCATAAAGATAGTTAACACATCCCTCACTTCACAAGATCTACTCACTTAACAAATTTCAAGTGTACAACACAGTATTGTTAACCAACAGTCACCATGTTGTACGTTAGATCCCCAGAACATATTAAATACCTTCTAACTCAAAGTTTGTACCCTTTGGCCAACATCTCCCCATTCCCCACCCGCACGAGACACACACCACCCTAGACCTGCCCACGTGCCCTGCTTTCTGGTCCTTGCATCCTTGCATTGCCTTGTCCTGTTCCTGTGCTTGTGGATTCAGGCATGTTGTAGCAGCTGCTTCTGGGCTTCTGCTCAAGGACACACTCCCACGGTGCTTCACATCACACCCAGACTCTCTACCCCTTCTCTCCAGCCTGGGCTATCCTGTAGCTGCTGAAGCACAGAACACAATAGGGGCTTCTCAGCACCCACAATTGTGCAACCTGCAACTGCGACAGGTGTCAACGCCCTCCAGGAACTCCAGCCAAGAGGAGACGAGAGTCATCATGTTCATTCTCTCTTCCTTGCACCCTGGACTCTTCAGAGATGCTGTAGATGCTTCTCCCTCTCCCCCTCTCCCCAGCTTGTGATCTCTCTCTCTCTCAAATTTTTAAAGATTTTTTATTTATTCGAGAGAGCAAGAGAGAGCATGAGTAGGAGAAGGGGCAGAGGCAGAGGGAGAAGCCAACTCCCCGCTGGGCAGGGAGCCCAGTGCGGGGCTCAATCCCAGGACCATGAGATCATGTCCTGAACTGAAGGCAGACGCTTAACAAACTGAGCCACCCAAGCACTCAATAAATTAAATCTTTAAAAAAATAAAAATAAAAACAAACACATTCCAACTATTTAAAAGATCTGCAAACACCTAAAAGCAGAGAGGAACTGGAGGAGTATTTTTCCTAAAAAACTGCAACCAAAAGAGGTAAGAATTGAGAGTTTATGTTTCCTCTTTCCCTGAGAACCCTGCCCCATGCCCACTGCCAGAGTGGAGGAAAAGAGCAGGGGACACCACAACCCTATCACCTTGAAGTAACCAAGAACAGAGTCTAGAGCTAGAAGGAAACCTCAGGAGACCTCTGGAAGTGAGAACCACAGAGGGGATGAGCCCCCAAATCTGAGTATAAAGTGTGCTCACATCCCTGGCTGACCATGAGTCTGTGCATGTGCTACAGACACCAGGATGATCAGCAGAATGGAGAGGAATCTAGAAAGGCAGCTGGATGAGATCTGTGAGTTTACTGCTTTTGAACTGCATGCATTCCCCAAATATGTACAGCTTGGGGGATAGAAAGCCGAAGCTTTACTGCCTTGAGGGACCAGTGGACATAACCGGATGCTGGCAGAGAAGCTGTGAATACAGGAGGGAATCCTCAGAAGCAAGGGAGCCACAGGGATAATGAGCTCCTATGTATACACTTTATTGAAATCCTTGACTGGCTGCCAGATGATACAGGCACAGGGGAGTTCCCCCGGGAGCAGGGTAACAAAACCTGCAGCTAGAAGCAGAAGAGAATGAGCAGAGATATTGGCTGCTTGTAGTATGAATGTAGGCACATTACCTGCCCTCTTAAGCAATAACAATAACAACATGATGATCATAAGAACAACAGAATCCAGAGTCACTACAATGTATTATCCAAAATGTCCAATTTTCAACCGAAGATTAATAGACATGAAAAGAATCAGGAAGGTATGATTCATGATCAGGAAAAAGACCGTCAATAGAAATTGACTCCCAAGTGGACCTAGATGTTGGATTTAGCAGACAAAAATTTCAAAATATCTATTATAGGTATGTATCAATCATTAGGAGATCATTATTTTAATGATAGGGAAATTCAGAAGAGTTTTTAAAAACTATTAAAAATGGAATTTCTAGAGGTGTACAGTATGAGAACTGAAATGAAAAATTTTAAATGGTCTGACTAGCGGATTAGAAATGGCAGAAGATGGTGCCTGGGTGGCTCAGTCGGTTAAGCATCTGCCTTTGGCTCAGGTCATGATCTCAGGGTCCTGGGATTGAGCCCCATGTCAGGCTCCCTGCTCAGCGGGGAACCTGCTTCTCCCTCTCCCCTTGTTCCTCCCTCCTGCTCATGCTCTCTCTCTCTCTCTCAAATAAATAAATAAAATCTTTAAAAACAAATAAAAATTTAAAATTTTTTAAAAAGAAATTAAAAAAATGGCAGAATTGGTGAACTTCTAGACCAATAGAAATTAAACAATCCAAACACTGGAGAATAAAAGATTGGACGAAAAATGAACAGTGTCAGATCTATGTGGGACAATACGAAGCAGCCAACATGTATCTACTTGAGTCAGAAAGTGAGGACATGGAGAAAGGGACAGGGAACATATTTGAAGAAATAATAGAAAAACGACCCCAAATTCTGTGGAAAGCATTAAAATTATAGATTCAAGAATCTCCGTAAGCCTAAAGCTGGATGAAAACAATGGAAACTACACCTAGGAATATCATAGCACAACTGCTAAAAGCCAGAGAGTGAGAAAGTCTTGAAAGCAGCAAGAGAAAAACAACAGGTTATATAGATGGGGAACAGTTCTATAATTAACAGCTGACTTCTCAACAGAAGACTTCGGAATATCATACTCAGAGTGCTAACATGAAAAACTGGCAAACAACTCTATATCCAGCAAAACCTTCAAATAAAGGCAAAAGAAGGAAATTTTCTATAAACAAAAATTGAGAGAATTTGTTCCAAGCAGGTCTTCACTGTAAGAAATGCTAAAGGAAGATGTTCCGGGGGAAAGGAAATAACCTCCAAAGAAGACATCTCCGAAGGACAGGTAGGAATGGACGCTCGTGGAGTAAGAGACTAGATGGATGGCTCCAGTGCCAGCCAGAAGACCAAAGCCACTCGAATTCAAACAGAGAAGTCTTAACAAAGAATTATCAATTGGTAAGAGATGGTTAGCTCCCAAATCGGACAAAAGAGAACTTTAGGGATTCGGGAATAGCAAAAGCAGAAAAGAGCTGCTCCGTCTAGTGCTCAGGGAGAATAAATTAAGAACGTAGAAGAGGGATGTCTGCCCCACGAGGCTGAGATTCAGAGCCCCAAGGAGTAGCAGAAAGCAGACAGAAGGAGCTGGTTGAAGCTGGTTCACAGGAAGTGACCCACTGGTTGGCCCAGAAACGCACTGGAGAGAGCACACCAGTGGGCCTCCCGCAAGCCGCTGGCCACAGGTGGACAAAAAGCCCGGGGACGGGAAGAGAGGCTGCAGCTTGGCTGTGGCCTTGCAGTGGCCCCCTTGTGCCCTCTGTTGGCAAAGCCCAGCATTGCTCTGGCAGCCGAAGAAATATTTACAGGGTCCAGCTCCCGGTTCACAGCACAGGGCAAAGAAGGGCAGATTTGGAGCTGAGAGACCATGCACTGATAACCAGCGAGCTATCTACTTACTTCTACTTTTTAAAATCTTCTTTAAAAGACATTGTTGAAAGCAAAAGTAGTTAACACCGTATTTGCTGTATTTATAACACAGATGTGCAATAGACAACAATACCCCTATGGGTGGGGTAAGTGGAAATGTCCTGCTGCTGTGTTTTAGCTGAAGTAATCCAGAACCCATGTAGCTTGGGATACGCTGAAATGCGTATTTGAATCTCTAGAGCAACCTTTGAAAAAACAATATATGCAAAGACCTACTGCTGGAAATCCAATAGGAAAACTATAAAAAATTAAACAATATTGTAGTAACACAAAAGAAGGCAGGAAAAGAGGAACAGAGGAACCAACAGAGGGGACAAAGAGCAAAATGGCAGATCTAAATCTAACTTAACTGCAACCAAAAGTCCATGTGGATGGAATAAACACTCCAGTGCAAAGGTAAACATTGTCGGACTGGATAAAAAGCAAGGTCTGATTCCAAGCTGTGTACTTGGCATGCAAAGGCACAGACAGGTTGCAAGTAAAAGTCTGGAAAAAGCCATGCCTGACAAACAGTAAGCCTAGGAAGGCTGGAGGTTATACTAACACCAGGGTCTACGTATTCCCTCCCTGCATCGACTTTAAGGGGAAGCATATTATTAGAGACAAAGAGAGACAGTTCATAATGATGAAAGGGCTAGCTGAGCAGGAAGACCTAACAATGATAAATGGGTACGCACCTCATAACAGGGCTTCAAAATGCAGGAGGCAAAATCTGACACAATAAGGGAGGAGACAAGTCTGAGACTGTGCCTGGAGATTTCACCTCTCACATTATTGATCACATAGCAAGGTAAGCCTGTGACCCAGGGGGAGTGGGAAGCCCACAGAATCTTGGAGCCACAGGAACCAGGCTGAGGCCCTGCTGCCGGGAACAGCCCCCAGATGGCAACCTTGAAGCGCTTCCATGAGGACCTGCAGGTGGCATCCACCCCGTCCCCACCACGGAGGCTGGACGCTGCCACGTCCCCAGCACGATCGCACAGTCTCTGGCTCTCTCCGTCGCCTGCTCCCTTTTCTGAGCTCACCCTGAGTCTGCTCAGGCCTCACGTAAGCTACCCCACAGAGTGTCATCCTCCCACAGTGGCTGTTTGTCCCATTTGCTGATGAGTCGGGTTTGGAGAATTTAAGGATTTGCCTCAAATTCTGCAGCAAGGAAGTGATGTGGGCCGGATTTGAGCCTTGTGATCCAGAGGATTCCCTCCCTGCTGCTGAACACCTGTCAGGACGGGCTTGTCTCCAGGCTGTGAGCCCCCCCCGCCTGGCCCCTGCAACCCGTCTCTGGAACTGTTAGGAGGAAGGACCCCCCCACTGGCTGGATGGATGCAGCCCGGATGGGACAGAGCCCTGCTGGATCTCTAAGGCTGGTCAGGGTTGGGGTGGGGAGGTTGGAGGGGGGAGCATCTGGGGGAAGGAGGGGCAACAGCCCGAGCACCTGGGCCACCTTCCAGTCATCACGGGAAGAGCCCAGCTGGGACTCGAGTTTGGCAGGATGAGGAGCTGTTAGGCTTCACCTCACAGGCCTGCGTCCAGGTGGGGAAAGCCGGCTCTGGAAGAGCCCTCTCTGCTGCCTAGGCAACAGTGAGCAACGCAGGGCCCCGGGGTTGCCGTGGGAGATGCCTGTCCCCACCCCATTCCTTGGGCTGCCTCTTGGATGGTTCCCAGGGGAGGTGGAGGGCCACACAGGTAACAAGAGCCCCCGGGTTGCTGCCTGGCTGGAGGGTGAGCTCAACAAGACCTGGGCTCTAGGAACTACTGGAAACAACTTGTGGGGGGTATCAAGGTTCTGTGTGCATGTGGGGGTGTGGGGAGGGGAGCCCAGTGACTTTGGGGTCATTACTGTTCCCAGGACTTCCTGGTTTGGGGTGCAAAGTCCCCAAGAAGCCATTTTGGGTGGATCCCTGAGCCCTCCGGCTTTACCCAGGTGAAGTCCAGAGGCAGATCCCAGTCCTGGTCCTCAGTCCACTCCCAAGGGACATCCACTGGGGATGACAGTCCCCAGATGCTGAGGAGAAGGCCCACTGGTGAGACTCAAGCTGCCCCCCCACCCAGTGACCACTGTGCTCTGCGTGGCCCCGGAAGTCCTGTCTGCTGCTTGAACCACCTGCATTCGCAGGCTGCGACCCGGGCATGCGGAGAATGACTCCCAAGTGGGGTCCGGGTCCCCGAGGTGGAGGCTTTAGTGGAAGTGGTGGGTGGGACATATGGGACCGCTTCAGAGGCTCACCTCCCTCCCAGACATCTGGGAAGCAGGTGAGCTTAGGGAGTCAGTGGGGTTCCCCAGCCCCACGGAGGGAGGATATCCCGAGACTGGAGAGGGGCCGTAGCTCCTCAGAGTGTTCTGAGGCCGTAGAAACCCTGGAGGCTGCCCAGGGCCTGTCCCTGCCTTCCTGCCTGTGTCCTCGGGCCGCTGGGGCGGCGAGGGGCAACTCTGGGGAGGGGAGAGAGGGAGAGAGCAGGGTCCCATGAGGCTGGCCAGGCCCCTGCAGGGACAGGCTCTCAGCTCCAGCCAGCCATGGCCCGTTTGCGCTTCGTGTACAGTGTGCAGGGAGCGATCAGGTGGACGGTAACAGTGATCTGGAGCCTAGGGGCCCTGACAGAAGGGGTGCCTGCCCGTTTCTTAGCCTTCTGCCCCAGACACTTTATGACGGCGACAAATACACATGCTGCCCGGGGTCTACTCCGAAGGCCTTCAGCAGGACGGGCAAGACGGGGAGGGGCTGCTGCCGAGGACCGAGGGGCTCCAGCCCTGGCACCCAGCCCTGCCCTCTGTCAGGATGCCGTACGAGGGGAGCAGGGCCTTCCGGGAGGAGCCCACATGCGACTGTGGGCAGGTGGGTGCTGGCTCTCCTCACCCCGCCCCCACCCCGTCTACCGTCCAGCCAGGATCTGCCCGCAGCAGCTTTGTGGGTGCAAGAAGCTTCTCGTCTGCCGGGCTGTGTGCGGGGGCCCCAGCACAGGACGCCTAATGCTTGTGACGCCCACAAGGGGTGCCGAATGGATGCTCAACCCTGGAGGAAGAACGCAGTCTTGAGGACGGAACTGGGCTGTGGTCACCCTCTCCAAACCCCAGTTTAGCCCTGCGAGTCCTCTTCTCAGCTTCTCCAGGGGGATTCTCCTGCCCGCACGTCTTTACCTTCCGGTGACATGTGCGGCTCCGGCTCCGGCCGACCTGTGCCCGATCCCCGGGTGCCAGGGCGCAGCGCTCTGTCCGAGCCCAGGACCAGCTGCCCGCACTTACAGTGAAAACGGAAGACCGACACAGAAGCCCTGAGCCCTCCAGGCCGTGCTGGGAACAGTCACGAGGTGTGATATTTTGAAAACATGAGGTCGATGTCAAAGAGTGTGGCTCAGCCCTCCACCCAGACCTCTGGCGCCTTGGGGCCGTATTTTGGTGACCGAACCTTTTTAGCCTGCAGAACATGTCACTTCCAAGAAGGTTTGGATTGAAAAGCCATCAAGCAGCAGCCTATTCTTATCAGCTGTGCAAGGGCACACGGTGTGCCTGGGGGGCCGGGAGTGGGGCCCCGGTCTCTGCTCCCTCTGGGCCTCGGGACTGAAACGCTCATGCCCAGACTCACCCCTTCGTGTGGCGCAGCTCACGTCCACCGCCTCCGATGTTCTGGAAACCCCGGCCACAGCGTATGGGTCCTCCGTTGACCCCCTGAGCCAGGCCCGGCTGCCCATGCCCTAGGGGTCCCCATGCCCGTCACCCTGGGTCAGACTCACAGTGCCTGGAGTGCAGGCGAGGAGGCTGCACCCTGAGAGCTAAGGGGGTTACAGAGCTGATGCACAGACCAGGAACCCCTGCTCTGGCTCTGAACTCCAGGGTACTGCTTTGGGGCTTCGGGGACAGTGGTTGGCCCTCAAAATGGTGGGGCCTGTCTCTTCATCATACTGGGCCTGCTTCCCTGCCCCAAGCAGGACAGGGGTCCCCCAGGGTGGCCAGATCTGACCCTTCCTCATTCCCCCTGCAGCTCAGCGCAAGGATCCAGGGTCCCACAGCCTGGCTCACCCCCCAGCGAGGTCGAGGCTCCCCATGCCTGCAGGCTGGGGTCTGCTGCCTATTCCTGTCCCAGCACCTGCCGGGCGGCCAGGCGGAGGGGGTACAGGGGGCAAGGCCCCAGCTATTTTTAGTGCCCTCGGCTCCAAAGCTGCTGTAAACACCGTGTCCCAGCCTCTCTCAGCCTAGAGACCTCCCCTCCCCATTGGCATGGCCGGGACTGCGGCTGTCACATGTCCCTGCGAGACCTGGAGGGGATTCTGTGACATTTCGTGCAGACGGTCCTCCTCCTGCCACAGAAATCCACCCTGTGTCCCCAGCTCCCTGACTAAGCGAGTTCTCCCCGTAGCTGGGTGTCTGGACCAGGCCACACTCAGGGGCCGCAGGGCGACACGGCCCAGCCCCAGGCCCTGTGCATAAGCCGTGTGCGTCCTCAAGCTGCCACCGTTGCCACCCCAGCCGCTCACGCGGTGTCCAGCTGCAAGGGCTGGGACAGCGCTTGATGTCACCTATTTTGCTATGTACCTTACTGTGTAAGCATTTCAGGATTTAGCTAGACAGCCCGGGCAACGTCCTGCAGGCGCGTCCCGGGGGCTGGACTGTGGGGAGGGGGAGGACAGTGGTGTGGCTGTCCATCAGCTCCTGTCCCCAAAGCCTCAGCGGCGCCTGTGTGGGGAGAGCACCCCCATCTCTGTGCTCTGGCTTTCTGCGTGGTCAGAGCCAGCCGGGGCTGATGTCTCCGCGCCATGCTGACCACCCACCCAGTGAAGTCTTCCTGGCTGATCGTTCTGTTTTCCCAGAGCAGGTCGGGGCAGGGCCTCTCCCTGTCCATTATCAGGCAACAGCGAGACGCCGAGCACCCAGGCAGAACATTCTGGGTTTTGCTTGAATTAGCCAGGAGACAGCAGGGAATGTTTGAGATATGTGAATATCTGTGGCTGTGCAAGCCCAGAATCAACAAACAATAATCAGCAAATCAACAAAAATTATACCAACAATCAACAAATAATAATACACCAGGAATCCATAAGTAATAAGAGCGAGACTGGCGCCTGTCAGCTCATTCACGGCTCTCCCTCAGTTTGCTGAGCACCTCCATGAGCCCAGCCCGGGCCCCTCAAACCTCCTGCCCTATTCCTGGTGCTCTTTCCAGGTGAGGAAGTCAGAGCTCGGAGGGGTCCTAGGGCCCACACGAGGGCCCGGAAAACAGGGACAGCAAGGACCTGGGTGCAGGCGGCTCATCTGGGCGAGGGTCCAGGGAAGCAGGAAGGAGACCCACACGGAGCCACTGCAGGCCAAGGGCTGGAGCCAGTCACCGCTGCAATCACTCAGGGCTCAATCCGCGGGGACCCTGAGGAATCATCTAGCATGCACCTCGGGACGGCTCATCAGAAGGAAAGGAGGCTGGCTATTTACCCAAAGACTGATCCGGCTGGCTGAGGATGGCCACTGGGGCAATGACAGTCCTGCTCTTTCTGCTGGGAGCTGGCCCTATAGCTTTCCTGGCTTCAGAGAAACCGTGCCCCTTGAGGCTGGAACGACTCCTCAGCTGGCATGAGCCCTCTGCTGGCTCGGGCCTGACACAGGACCTGGGCTCATCCAGCACCGTCCCCCATGGCTGTGCAGAAATCGGGGTACGGGCCAGGGATACCCCCAGAGCCTGGCCAGGTGCCTTCTTCAGACCATATGGCCTTGGAAGAGAAGGGGACAATGATGTCAAGGTCTGCTCCTACAAAACGCCCCAGAGGGCTCAAGGTCAGCAAAAGCCTCTGCTTTTCACCCACAGCAGTGTGCCCCAGGACCCCCCGGAATGGCCCTGCAGGGAGCCTCCTGCCCAGAGCTCCTTGACCCCGAGACCGGCTCTCCTGTGGTCAGGAACGAGGATGTGGTCACAAAGCAAGGCGCCCCCCCCCCCTGGCAAAACCTGCATGGATGAGGACAGACATCCCAGGGCAGCTCCATCAGGGCCCAGATCGGGGAGGGGAATCCAGGGCTTAGGGGGTCAGGGCGCAGGATGGGGTTCTGGAAAGCAACCACGGGGGCCCCAGGAGGAAGTCACAGGGTGGTCAGAGGTCGAGAATGCAGACAAGTCCATCTGGAAGCGTCTGTGTTTTATGCTGTGTGTACTTGCCAAGCTGTGTGCCTTAGAACTGGCTCTCGGGCGGCAGCGCCCTGGGTGGGGGAGGCCAGAGGTCCCTGGCTCCCACCTGCAAGTGCTGGGGGTCCATGCAGCTGCGCCGTTCAGGAGCTGTGTGACCCCCCGAGAGTTACTTCCCCTCTCTGGGCTTCAGAGATGATGGAAGCTCCTCATGGGGGCGGTAATAAGTGAGACAATGGTGTGGGGGGGAACTCAGGGCGCTGGAGAGAAGAAGCAGGGGGGGAGGCTACCATCACTGTTACGATTATCATCATCATCATTATTAGCATGGTTGGACAGACTGCCCTTTCTTTTCAAGATGCTCTGTGTGGCTTCTCTTCCAACCTGTGTTCAGCGGCCACAGCTGATCAGCTCCTGTGTCCCCTCCTGGCCCCTCGTGACTCTCCCTCCCTCCTTCTCCATCATGGTTTGAATCCTGGGAAGGGCCAGCTAAGGCCACAAACCGAGTGCCAGGCCCTCCTTGTGGAGGCTGGGGACGGGTCTGGAGAGTGACATCTGACCTTGTATAACGCACAACCTGTGCAACTTCACAGGGCTGCCCAGGAAGAGCTCTTCCTTGGAGCTATCTAATGCAGTAGCTCTTCTAACAGTGCACTTTGAACCGTGTCAGGGCCCTGATGGGATCTCTTCAGATACCTCTAGCTTCCTCTCCACATCCTTTAGCCCCCCGCCACCCCCCAGCCTTCTCCAGGACTCCCTCTATTGGGCTCGGCTCCGGCTCACCTCAGAGAAGCCTTCCCAGCCCCTGGGCTTTCCTGGAGGGCTCAGGCGCTGTCCCACCTGTGAGTTATACTTGCTGTGGGATAGGGTAGTGAGGGCTCCTGCCTGCTGCGGCTGCAGGGAGCCGTGCGTGCTGACCGCCAGCACGTCCCCAGCTGCAGGAGGCCTGACCCATGGAGGCCTGGGGCCGGAAACGTCTGAACGAATAACACTGTCTCCTCGAAGCTCGCCCCTCTGCCGTTCCCAGCACCTGTTCCTGCCTGGCCCTTCTCCCAACCCTCAGCGGTGGCACCATCGTCCCCCCGGCCACCCAAGCCTCAATCCTGAGCATCCCCTGGTTGGCCACCCGCCCCCCCCTTCCCGGTCCCCAGGCCACCAGCCCCGTCTCTGCCGCCTCCAGCAGTGCCCCAAAGCCCAGCCTCCTGCTTGGTGTCTCCCGCTGCTTGCCCAGCTCAGGCTCTCAGCACCCTCCCCGGGATCCTGCCTCCCCCCTCCACTCCTTCCCACAAGTCTGTCCTCCACCTGGGCCAGCAGGGGTTCTGTCCAGAAAGCACATCTGACCAGGACCCCCCTCTTCCGTGGCTCCCCCGGGCCCTGAGGTAAACCCCAGCTTCCTGGGCCTTCAGCACCCTGGCCCCCGCTCTCCCCTAGCCTCCTCCAGCCCTTGTTCCAGCTGTGCCCTCTGCCTGGATGTTCTCGGCCAGCCGGCTCAGGCGTCCCCTCTGGGGAGGCCCCCGTGATGACCCCAGGCCTTCGCGTGCTGGGTACACACCCATATGTCCACACTGTGGGTGTGAAGTTGTTTCCCCACTAAAGGGAAGCCTTTTAAGGGCCGAGACCACGTCTTAGTCTCCCTCACATTCCCTCCCCTGGGGGCAGACTCAGCTCCGGCCCATGGTCGGCTTCGTTCTTTAATTATCTGCTTTGCTCGCTCAGGGTTGGACCTCTGGTTGGCCGTGGGAGCCACTGTGTGTTCTGGAGCAGTGACACCTGAGTGGTGGTTTCTGAAGGACTGGAGGGGCCGGGAGGTCGTGGCAGCCCCAGTTTTTCGGAATGGGCCTCAGCCGGGCACTGCTGAGCCGCCCCCCCCCTCCCCGCCCCACCATGCCCTGCCTGGGGTGTGTGCGGGCCAAATGGCCTCTCGGCGAGCCCTTCCTGGGCGGTGTGTGAATGAGGCCCTCCGGAGGGAAGTTCAGAACCCAAGCGAACCAGGAAGGTGCATGAATGGGAAGCGACAGACACCTGGGCCCCAGACGTGCAGAGGAAGACCGTCCGATCAGTACCGCTTGCTCAGCCTGTCTTCCCTTCCCTCTGCTGTCCGTCACCGTCACCGTCGCAACAGCCTCAGCCCAAGGCCTCCACTCCTGTCCCGAGGGAGCCATGGCCCCCGACTTGCCCCGCCAGAGGTCCCCGCCGCCCGGAGAGGCTGCTGGGAGGTCCCACAGACAGGCGCCGGCTGAGTCCTGGGAGGTGATGAGCTCACCGTCCAGCAAGGCTGATTTTCATCTCCTAAGTATAGACGAAATTGCATTCTTGGAATATATATAAATCCTTATTTTGGGGTGGGCCAATTGGTGCCAACATCTGATGTCGACATGGGTTTTTTTTGCCTGTCTGTGTAGCTTCAGGGTGGCTGTATATCGGGAAGGTTGGTCACTTGGCCAGTGTCAACGTGAACGACATTGGCCTGAGAGAAGGGGGGGGGTGGGTTTAGAAAGCCCAGGATTTGTGAGCCAATTCCTCCAGCTCAGAGCACACAGAAAAGAGCAGGTGGCCCTGACAAGTCACTCGAGGACACTCGCCTTTTCATTTATTTGGATTGGTGGGATTTAGTTTTAATTATTTAAGAGAATACTTCATGAGATATTTTCATAGAGAAATGAGATCTTAATAATCTAAACTCTCATTACAGCCCTCAGCTGTTAAATCTTTATAAATTTCTGCTGGAAGCCCAAGAGGAGGCTGGGTTTGCAGGACCATGGACTTGGGGCATGAGCGAGTGGAAAGCGGTGGCTCCAAGGGGGCTGAGGCTTCATTTCCCCACCCGGGGCCTCCAAGTTCCAGGGTGAGGGCTGCTCCCTGGGTGAAACTGTGGGAGGGAGCAGCTCTGCCAACCACCAAGAATGGGGAAACTGAGGCAGGGGTGGAACCAGCTGTTGGAATCCATGAGGCCACCTAAGGAGACCTGGGAACAGTCTTCCACCAAGCTGGCTTACTCTCACTCTTGCTAAAGTTAACCCCACTCTAAAACTGGGGAATTTTAGTACCTCAGGGGAGAGGTTGGGTTTGAGTTATTTTTACCACCCCAAGTTAAACCATGCATGTCTACTGTCTGTGCTCGTCACTGGGGCCTTATTTCCACTCCCCTGATTCTCTCCTCCCTCCTCCAGGGCGCTCTGGCTCACAGAAACTGGGCCCTGACTCAGCAGGCCTTTGACCACCGTGCCTGCTTAGAAGGAATGCCCGGCGAAGGCCCCACGGGTGGACCCCTTCTCTCTCCAGATCCCCCGTCCTCACCTCAGAGGCTCCCATTCCTGACCTCCACCACCACCCCAGCTCCCTTGGGTCTCCCCAAGACGTGCCACAGGAGCCTCATCTGCACACATCCAAGCTCAGCACAGCCAGACCCACTATCCTCACACCTCCTGCCCCGGGCGCCCAGGCCGAAGCACCTGAAGCCTCAGGGTCCGCTGTACCTTCTCTTTCCTCTGACATCCAGTTGGTCATCCAGTCCTGCTGGTGTCAGAGGAAAGAGAATGCCAACCTCCCACCTGCCAGATGAAAGCTGGGAATCTGCTCAGACCCTTGGCATCGCTGTCCTTGGGCCCATGGCCACCTTGTCCACACTCCACCTGGAGTTCCTTTCCTCAAGAGGATCTGAGCATCCTGTCACCCCTCCATCAGCAACCGCTGCCTGGAGTCCAAAGATAGGATTCAGACGTGCTCCTGACCTCCCCACCTGGGCGAGCAACAAACACTGAGGGTCCCTGCTGCCCCTCCGTGTCCTGACTGCACAACATCCTGGTGTCTCCCTGCCTCGGCCCCTCTCAGGTTCGACGCCTGAAGACCGCTTCTCTCCTCCTGAGCCCAGAAAGCCCCGGCCGCTCTTGAGAGGCAATTTAACAGCTGCCTCCTTTGGGGAGCCTGAGGAACTAAATGAATGTCATGGAAGAAGTGAAGGAATGAATGCATGAATTCTTCTCCCCAAAGAGGGACAGGTGGCCCTTTGTTCCTCCTGTTACCTGCCACCAGCACCGTGGGGTCATGTAGCACATCTGAGAGAGGAGGGATGCAGAGATCATCTGGGCCTCCTCACTGACAATGGAGAAACTGAGGCAGGGGTTGGCACGGGGGAGCACACACCTCTTGAAGGCCTCATCCGGGCCTTCTCCCCGAGGGGCCGCCAGGGAGAAGGATGTGACCAGCGTCAGACCTCAGGGTGCTGGTGCGAAGAGCCAGAGGGTCACAGCGCTGGAGGTCTGACGTCCTGTCTTGCTCGGTGTCCAGGATAAAGCACACAAGAGACGAATCCGAGTTCCACACAAGCAGGGCGTCCTGCTTCTCTTCTGGCAGCCGACCCTAGAGCCAGCACACGTATCAGTCACAGATGCAGGCGAAAGGACGCTCAGGGCAGGCAAGCGTTGCAAAGAGCGCATGCTTCCAAAAGAAAAGCCAGCGGTCAGCTCGGCACCTGCGTGGAGACACGCCTCCTGCCAGCCCTACGCTGACCGTGGACACCCCGCATCCGCGACGCCCCTGTCGTTACAGCTCGGGCTTCTCTGCGCCTGCCCGCCGCCGCCTAGCGCGCTTCCGCCGCACGGACAGCCAGCCGAGCTCGGGGGCGCACGGGGCCTGTCCCAAGGCCGGGCGGCTCCAGGCTGGTCCTCGCCCCTCGGCGCCATCTTGAAGGGCCATTCTCCCACACCTTTGCCCTGCCATGCTCCGGTGAGTCCCCAAACGGCTGCGCGGTGACTGACCAGATCCTGGCAGCCACCTGCCGACCCAACCATCAGCAGAAAAAGGAAACGACCTCCACCTCTGCGTCTCCCATCCGCCTCAAACCCTGGGCGCCGCATTCCTCAGTCGCCGGCCACTCACATCTGATTGGCTCAGATTGCGTCACATGCTCTGTGCTGAGCCAATCATTGGCTAGGAGGGCCATTGGCTCTGCCAATCAGGGTTTGGCCTCGAGTCACATGGCAGAGCCTGGCCTGCCTCTTCCGCCCAAAGGCTAAGAGCGGGAGGAGCAAGCGTGTGCTGGGTGCAGGTCGGGGGCCTGGGGGCGCCTCGGGGATCCTCACCGCAGCTCCGCGGCCGCCACCCGGCCGGGGTCGGGGAGCCGGGAAGACATGGGCCGAAGGGGGTCATGCAAAGGCCCACAGCCTGTAAGAGGGGGAGCTGGGATTCGAACCCAGAGCCTAGCTGCCACCACACCCATCCAGTGGAAGTGCTTTTTAAAAACGAGGTGTAATTTGCATACCGTAACGGTACCACTTTTTGAAGTGTACAGTTCAGTGGTTGCTGCTGTATTCACGAGGTTGTGCAACCATCACCACACCAACTGTAGAACAAGTTCGTTGCCCCAAAGAGAAGCCGCTGGTCCTGCAGTGGTCACCCCCGATTTCCCTCCCTCCGGCCCGGTCACCACGAATCTACTTTCTGTCTCGGGATTTGCCCGTCCGGGACATTTGACATAGTGGGTCGTACCGTGTGTGGTCTTTGTGTCCGGCTTCTCCCACTCAGCGTGACCACTTGAGGGTTCACCCGTGTTGCCGCGTGTCTCGGGCCTCGTCCCGTGGTCGGGACACGTGCTACTGCGTTTGTGCGTTCGTCAGCCCAGGGACGTTGCTTCCTCCTTTGGCTGTCATGACTTGTGCTGCCGGGAACGTTCGGGAACAACTTTCGTACGGACGGATGTTTTCATTCCGCTAGAGCAGATACCTAGGAATGAAATCGCGGGTAAAAGGCTTTTTTAGGAGGTGAAAGCACAGATGCGTTTAAGTGGTGAGTGGGTGGGGTTAGTGTTCTGCGCACTGGGAGGGAGTCCGGAGGTTGTGGTCCGGGCCGCTCTGTCTGGGGCCTGTAGGACCTTGGCAAGAGGCCTTCTCTCGTGCATCTCAGTGACACGGGTGCTGAGTGGATGTGCCCAGCCCTGAGAGGGCACCTGCCTGCCCGCTTCCTTCCTGGGGAAGGAGCCACGGTTTCTCTGGCACTGTGCTGGCCAGGGAGGGCGGTGCCCTCCTGCTGTAACCTGCCAGAGGGCAGAGAGGGCACAGGACGCGGGCATCTGCCCTGGCTTTGGCTCCCTGACCAGGCCCTTTGATCCTCAGAGACAGAGAGACCCTGCCCTCCTGCTGTAACCAGCACCCGTTTGTCATTTGCGCTTTTTTTTTTTTAAAGATTTTATTTATTTATTTGACAGAGAGATAGAGCCAGAGAGCACAAGTGGAGAGAATGGCAGAGGGAGAGGGAGAAGCAGGCTCCCCACTTGAGCAGGGAGCCCGATGCGGGGCTCGATCCCAGGACCCTGGGATCATGACCTGAGCCGAAGGCAGAGGCCGAAGGCAGACGCTTAACCATCTGAGCCACCCAGGCGCCCCTGTCATTTGCGCTTTAACGTCTGCGCGGCTTTACTCCACGGGATCCACTTGGACTTGAAAGTAAACCTTAGTTAATTCGAATAAAATAGCCACGGTAAAGCTCAGCCAGAAATTTTATTGTATTTACTAAACAGCTAATAAATATTTACTACAAATCTCATTGCTCCATAAAACTGAAGACAGTGCCTTCTTCTTGGCTTGCTTTCTTGGCTTGGAGGCAGGGCTGAGGGAGAGAGGGAGGCAGCTGGGAAGGGGAGAGGGAGGGTCCAGCCTGTTTCTCTGTGACAGTGTACATGTGGTCCTTCAATTGGGTTTTTTGTAATGAGACTGGATCACTCACCATTTGCTTTGATCTCAGCTTGATCATTTAATTCAGAAAGCGAGCCCTTACAAGGGTTCATTTCAGTTGCAATTCCAAACCAGATCTCATTGATTATGTGTGGGAAGCTTACAGAATTTTCCACTGAGATGATTTTTGAATTAACTGAAAACTTAGCAGTTTCATAATTTTTGAATTGTAGATTTTCACCTCCCCTTTTGGTCTCCTAAGTCCATCGCTGGGTCTTTTTAAATCTGAAATTTGCCATAGGCTGAGTCCTCGAAGAAAGATATATACCCTTGACATTTAAAAAAAAATTAATGGAAAAGCACTAAATCCCTTCAAATGCTACACTGAAATGTAGTTACAGCTCTTTCTTCATGCCCAGTGAGAATTTAATCATAGCAAAATCTTAATGTTTAATATTGAAATCTTTATCCAAGAGACCAAAAAGTGTTTTGCAGGGAGCAGCTTGGCATTTCCTAAACCTGCTGACCTAGTTCCCTGACTCTAATGTGAGGCTGTGATAACTGGAAAGATGACTCTGTGACCCTGACTTTTGCCCAAACCCCCCCCCCAAAGTTTGGGGCCCCAGAGGTCAAAGTCCCAAGGGCAAAAAGCATGGACTTAGGCAGGGGGCACTGCTCTGGGAATTCCTCAAGGGCTGGTTCCCATTTGCCTCCAGGATCCCCAGGAGCCCCAGAGCCTCTGATTGGGCCACAGATCTCATTTATGGGATGAGGGACTCTGGGTGTTTAGGGAACACTCTTGGTGTGAGTGGCATACCAAAGGGTCAGAGGGTGAGAGGGCCAAGTCCAGACCCAGGAGAAAGCCCCTCTTTTTCTCCATCCATACCAGTATTGAGGGTTAGCAGGCCTTTGGGACCACTAGATTCCTGTAGGGGGACCTGCTTGTATTATTAGGTAGCCTTGCTGTGTCACAAACAACCCAGAAACTTAGTGACTTAAAATAATCATCATTTATTGGTCTTTGATTCTGTGAATTGGCAATTTGGGCTGAGCTCAGCTGGGTGGGTCTACGGTCGCACCTGGGCTCACTCATGTGGCTCAGCTGGGACTGGATGATTTAGGATGGCCGGATGCACATTTCTGCCGGATGAAGACTGTTGACTGGATTGCCTTGGTTCTCTTCCATGTGGCCCCTTTGGAAGTTGGCTTGAGCTCGTTTCCATGGTTTCAGGGCTCCAAGTGCCGCAAGAGAGCATAAACCCCAATGAACAAGCAGTTTTCAAGCCTTTGCATGTATCGTGTTTGCTGATGTCCCACTGGCCAAGGCAAGGCATATGGCCAAGCCCAGACTTAAGGAGTGGGGAACAGACTCCTGATGGAGGGCGTAACAAAGTCACATGCAAAAGGGCATGGATGCAGAGATAGGAGGGATTTGTGGCATTCTGCAGTCTCCACAGAGCCCCACCTAGACCACCTTTACAGGGCTGGTGTTACCCCTTCTCCAAATGCTCTGAGGGTTGGCTGCTAACAGCTCACAGCTGTCTTCTCTAGAGAATGACTTCAGCTGATGAGAGCCACGCACCCCAGCTTACATTCTTTGTTTCTGCCTGGGGGTCCTCACAGCCAACGGCTGACTGGTTCAAAGGTACAAAGAGGCTGGCCCCCTTTCTTCAAGACAGGGCCAACTGTGGCGTGATTTGTGGTCCTGAGCCCATTGGGCACCAGTGAGGGCTTGACTTTACTTGGGCCCTCACCCCCTTGCTCGGCTCTTTCCCCTTCCCTGCCCCACTTCCCTCCCTCTCTCCCGGACAGGCTTTTATTGAAAAGCATGCCCTCAGCAGACCACATGCCCCTGAATCCCTCTCAGGCTCTGCTTCCAGGGAACTCAGCTGGGGAGATTGTATTTTCTCAGGATGGTCCAATGATATTTTCTATTCCACTCGTGTCTCTAGAGGGTGCCCTGGACACTCCCTGCTTGTAACCAACAGGGAATGGCGAAAGTGAGGCTGTGTGACTTCCAGTGGAAGGTTCTGGAAGGTAACATAGCTCCTGCCTTGTTGACTGGAAACCGGCTCTTGAAGCCTCTAGCCTGACGGACGGCCCTGAGGCTGCCGTGTTGTGAGAAAGCTCAAACTGGCCCACGTGGCGAGATGCTCAGCCAGCCCCATACTGTTCAGACGTCACTGCACTCTGCTTGCACCTGGAGGAGGGACTTTACTCAGCTAAAGCTTTCCCGAATTTTGGACCCCCCAGAAGCCTTGAGAGATAATAAATGATCTTTGTTGTGTAAGCCACTAAGTTTTGGCCTAATTTGTGGGGCAGTAATTGTGACCATGCACTACTCTTAGACAATGTCCATCTCCCCGTTACCATGGAGAACAGAAGGAGGGGCTTCCTGAGGACTTGAGACACTGTCCAAACCGCTGGTCCTCTGTTCTCACTCTGTGCACAGGTTAACTGTGTGTTTGCACGTGTGTGTGTGTGCACGTGCATGCACACATGTCTGCCCCATTAGTCCCATTTCTCTTTCCACTCCCAGAGCCTCTCAAAGTGCCTGGCTCACGGCAGTATCAATGAATGTTAGCGGAAGGTCCGGTACACTGGGACCCTCGTGTTTGTAGCCAGACAGATCTTCCTTGTTCTCCAGCAAGCCATCCTGCCCCTCTAACCTCTTTTCCACTAGAGAATCCAGGAGAGAAGCTTCCAGAACAGTAAGTCTCTTTGTGGTTGCTCAGTAGGAGGGCCGGTGGCAGGCTGGTTAAAGGTCTTTCTTCTTTGTTGGGAACTTTGGAAGTGTGCCCATTTCCAAAGGAATCAAACTTTGTCTGGACTTCTTCTCAGACTGCCCTCTGCATCTCCAGCCTTTTTGAGCAAGTCCCCAGTCTCAGGAGTGTGGTTCTGCAAGACAAGCTGGAGTTTTCAAGGACCAGGAGAGCAGGGGAAGGCCAGGAAGGAGGTGATTCCTGGAGGCAGAGGTCTGGGGTTTAAGATGCAATTTAGAGGTGTTGGCATCAATCCCCAGCCCGCAAAGGCTGCCCACTTTTCAGGCTTTGCTTAACAGCTGGGTCTAGGGGTCGAAGAGTAGGGAGAGTGACGCACTTCATCCCCAGGAGGCTGAGGATGGTAGGTAGGGGATGATGGGAGGAGAGAGGTCAGCAGAGGAGTGATGGGGGAATGGTGAGTGGCAGGCATGTGGGGGAGACATTAGTGGTTGCAGGGGGCACACACAGGACAGGATGTTAGGGAATTGGGGAGGGCATGGTGGGAAGAGAGTCATGGCAGGGGAAGATGGAGATGATGGTGGCAAGAATGGTGAGGGGTAATGGCGGGTGAGAGTGAGGGGTGAGGGAGGGATGGTGGGTGGCAAGGAATGGCTTGGGGGTAAATTACAGCATTTTTGAAAGGATCCTAACTTCGATGCATAGAACTGGATGATGCTATGTGACAAAAGGTATTAGGAGCTGTATATTAGGCCATCTTGTTTTTCTGGACAAATGTCAGAGATTCTATTGCATTATTAGTTTCAGGTCTTTTGACAACCCAGGGGTAGCTGGGCCCTTGTCCAAGGGCAAAAAGCACTGAAAAACGATTTCAGTGAGTTCATGTTCACCCCTTCTCGCAGCCAGCCATCCTGGGGAGCCCTGAAGCTTGGGCAGAGGGGAGTGAAGAGGAGGGAGTGGGGAAGACCCCTCACAGGGCTTTACCCACAGAGGGGAAGATGCGGTCTCCCCCTGCCCACCACCCCCTGGGCTGAGCAGCTTTTTGGGATTTACAAGCAGAAGAGGCTCGGAGTAGATCCGATTCCTCACCTGTCCAGTGGGCATTGTGAGTGTAGGAATGAATGAACATTTCAAAGATGCATAGGTGGATGTTATTTTTGACCGATCCTGGGGCAAAATGAATTTTATTTATCCTTAAAAATGGTGGGGAAAAAAATGGAATCAAGATTCTAGACAAGCTGGGGGACTTCTCCTTGATCCTTTTCTAACATTTTTTCCTTTTCGGAATCAAGAAGACTCACATCCATTGGAATCAAAGCATGGAAGGAACACCCAAGTCCCACTTTTTCTTAAAATTTCATTCATTTATTTGAGAGAGAGAGCACAAGCAGGGAGAGGGGCAGAGGGCGAGGGACAAGCAGACTCCCCAATGAGCAGGGAGCCCAACTTGGGGCTGGATCCCAGGATCCAGGGATCATGACCTGAGCCGAAGGCAGACGCCTAACCGACGGAGCCACCCAGGCGCCCCCCAAGTCCCACTTCTTGATCACCCAGGCAACTTCAGACAGGCCTGCGACTATTCAAATTATTTCCCCACAGAGGACAGGGTCCGAGGGAGGCCCTGGGCCGGTGGTGGTCTTGCCGGGGAGTGGCCTGGAAGCGGCTGCTCAGAAGAGCCTTGTTCCGGGCACTGGCAGCTCAGTTTCTGCACTTGGACTTGCAGAATGAAGCGCCCCATCAGAAGAGCAAAATCCCCAAACCAAAGTTAGAGTGTCCGACATTGGTTCCTTCACCATCTGTGGGGGAATTTTTGAGTTTGCCTCATACTCAAAAAGAAACAGCAAGGGAGGAAAGGCCATTTCCTGTGACAGCCATCGGGGGCAGCCACCCCAGGCTGCATCCTGAGTGCCTGAGTGCCCACCCCGCAGGGCCTGCCCCGACTGGGGCATCGTGGGCCGCGTCACGGGACGCTGTATGGGAGCCCTGCCCGACTGACTTAAATCCCCCACAAGAGGGGAAGTATGCCACCGGAGAGGCCCAGGGCCTGCCCAAGACACCTGCGCCAGGGGCCACAGGGTCCGTAGAGACCCCAGGTGGATGCCCACTCCAGTCCTTGGTCCCTTTAATCGTGTCCTCAAGGCTTGTTGGCCAGCTCTGGGTCCCCTGGCTTTAGGAAGTACAATACAGCTGGTGTTTAGCAAACTCTTGTTAGGCTGATGAAGCAGGGCTATTTAGGTGCCCTGCTAATTACAAAGCAGTCATTAGTGACTGAAGCCCTATGACTGTCATTTCAGGTATCAGCACGTAGCAAGGTTAGGTCTTCCTGTGAAATGAGCTTATTTGGGTCCATGTTAAAAAATAGTAGAGGGAAATTCAAATGTGGTCGTTATGAAAACTCATCTACATTGCAAATCACTCATGGAAATTAATATCTTAGAGCCATTGATTAGCTAGAGGTGTAATGAGAACATGAATTTGTGAATCTGCTGTTTTTATGCTCAACTACCTAGGACAGAGGACAGAGGTGATTTGGCGATTACGGGGCTCATTAGATCCCTTTTGGACTCCAGACTGGAAACTCCACACCTCAACTGCCGTCCCCAAGAACCGCTCATAGACCCACCTCCGCGAAAGGACGGCCAGACTGGATTCCTTCGTACCAGCTCACCCAACACTGGCTTCAGCTTACTCTTGAGGCCTTAAAATGCCCCAGAGTTTGGGCATTCTAGTTATAGTTGACTTGATTAATCATAGTTCACATGCTTCAGGTGAATAGCAAGACACAAGTCCACTTAGGCTGCCCCAAATACAACCTGGCCAGAAGGAATGAAGTCAGAGCTGGTGAGGGTGGCAACTCCCTGGGAAGCAAAATCTTTAGTGTTCTGGAGTGGATTCTTGATCAGCTGGAGGGGGGGGTGGGTGGACAGATAGCAGGCCTTGGGTTTCTTTTGTGTCCATGCAGAAGTGGACACAGTGGTGAGGTCAAGGGGTGGGCAAAGACTCCCAATCTTCCACAGCTCCCCAAATCCACCTCAGATCCACATACGAAATAAAGGAATCATCTTGTTATGGCAGTAAGGATTGAAGACAAGTCCTTCGGATGCTCTTCTAGACAGATGATCACATCATAAACCTTGTGGAGATTCTGGAGCCGACACGAGCTCTGAGCCCAGTCCTGGGTCAGAGTCCTTTGTGGGGAGCTGCTTGTTGATGAAGTTTGACCGCGTGAAACTGGAGGTACGTGAAGTGGACAGGAGAGATGTGGCTTGGACGGATGGTTCGCTGGTTCGTTCGTTCGTTCATTCATTCATTCATTCACTCAGACATTCATTCGCTTGGCTAGATATTTTAATGGCTGCCTAGGGCCTTCTGCGTGGGAGAATGGCAGTGACTTCTGCCCCAGCGAGGCCTGTGGCAGCCCTGGAGAGAGAGAGAGGGAGCTGACCCCGCAGACCAAAGCCTTCAGCCAGCCGGGTGATGGGGAAGCCAGGGCCCAGCATTGTCCATGGAACCACTCAGGGAGAGCAGGAGGGATGCAAGCTGAGCCGCATCATCATGGTTTTCATTTTTAATATAACAAACCTTGTTAATTCAGACTCTACTAATCTTGAGTGTTCCATCCCAGAGTGGGTGAAACTTGTATTTGCTTGGCACACACAGAGATGTGTCAGCAGAAGTGAGGAAAAGAGCTTTCACACGACCGTAGAAATGACGCCGGAGCTGTGTCTCCCTGAGGACCGTGGCTTTTTGGACTTCTTCACCGGGACGCACGGTGAGAAAGATACATGACCAGAACCAGCCAGGCGGAACTAGAACAAGAGTTTTATGGAATGATACCAGCCCTCCCTCGGTGTGAAGCCTTCTGCTATTTTCTATTTTATTTTATTTCATTTTTTGATAAGAGGCTGGTCACGCCCGCTCCACTGATTTTATGACCTACTGAGGGATTGGCAGCTGCAGGTTGAAGAACACTGTGCCCTGGGCACTGGTGCGGGCACGGTTCTTTTCATAGAGGCCGTGAAAGCCCGAGGACCAGCTCCTCAAAAAATGCTTTTCAGTGAATGGATAATTTCACATTGCACATGGCTGGCACCCCTGAAAGTCCTAGGTTAGGTGACATCCCTCCCCCAAATTCTGGGGCAAATGTGACTTTTACCCATGGCAATCGATGATGAACACCTGCAATTCAAACAATCCCTCATAACCTGGGAAAGGCGGGCAGGTCCTTTATACACAGTGAGGACAAGGGCATCTGAAATACAGCCCTGCACATTTCTTCTGGGCATCGGGGCACCTCTGGGGGACATGTTGGCCACATGGCCCCACTGGCATCATCCTCCTTCACAGCCCCCTTGGGGTAGGGCAGGCAGTCTTATTTCCGCTCTACAAAAGGGGAAACCCAGGGCCAGGGAGGTAAGGTACCTTCCTAAGATGATACAGTTAGTCATGAGTTGAGTTCTGCTTTTTCGATTCCTGGTCTAGCATTGTCCTGTTCTAGTGAATTCCTCTCTGGTTCACCTTTCCTAGGGAACTCATCACCACAATATTTTGGGGGGCCCTTTGGCAAGAAGAGCTGGGGGCCTGACCCATGGCATCCTTCCTGCTGGGGTGTGAAGTCACTGTGTCGGGCCAAGGGCCCATTTGGAGGTGGATAGGGCAAATCCTAGAAATGCATGTTTTATTTGGAATTGCTCCAAATGGCTATGACCCACAGGGAGAGAGAGAGTGAAGCATACAGAGACCTGGAGGAAGAGTGTTCTGGGCAGAGGGAACGGCACGGGCAAAGGCTCTGAGAACTGAGTTGGCCTGAGTCACAGAGGCTCCCTGGAGGCCAGTGTGGGTGGAGCAGGTGAGTTCGGGGAACCTTAGCCCGTCGGTTTTTCCTGGGGACTGAGAGCAGCGGGGCAAGGGCTGCTGTGTGGGGCCACACTGCTGTGGCCAGAGCTTGGCCTATGGGCCGTGTGCTGTGGGTTCTCAGCCCCGTGGGGCTTTAAGCATCTACTAGGTTTAGAACACCACTGTGATGGCCACCAGCTAAAGGGTGATGCTCATTCCCTTTCTTCAGTTTTGGAGGGGGGAGGTGCCTAATGGTTTTCCAGTATTGATATTATTTCTTTGGAAGAGAGTCCCAGACATGGGGTCACTGTGTCGAGAGGGAGTCACCTCCTTTTTTTAACACTCGGGAGGTCTGTGTTCGTAGTTGCAGGCCTGCACCAAGCTTCATCAACGGTGATCTCATTCATCATGTAACAAGAAAACGTCCCATTGTTGTTCAGATTTGCCTGGTTCTCAGCATGTGTTTATTGGCTGAATGAAAATGAAGTACGATCAAATGTAGGGCTAGTGTGGATAGAATATAAGCTGCCAATTAAACTTTACAGTGGTCCCCTTCTCAGAGTAAAATCAAAATGCTCTTAATGACCTGAAAGGCCCTTTGTCTCCAGCTCCCTTGAGCCCTAATCCCCACGCTCACCTTCATCCTCTGTGACTTTCTCTGGCTCCTTGGCTCCAGCCACACTGGCCTCCCAAATGCTTACTGACCTCAAAGCCTTTGCCCAGGCTGTTCCCTCCTCCTGGATGCTTTTCCCATTGATAGCCACATGGTACCCTCCTCTTTTCTTTTAGTTCTACATGCAAGTGGTATCTTACCTGGCACCTTACCTGCCTCCTTCCCTGACCATTCGCTCCAGGCCTCCCTCTTCCCTTTCTCTGCTCTGGCTTGCTCCAGAGCTCTTGTTATAAATTCACTTGCAATTTATTTTGTTTTCACCTGCTAGAAGGTAAGCTCCAAATGGGCAAGCATTTAATTGGTTCTGTGCTGGAAGAGAGCTGGAGGGTCTTGACTACAAGCAGGTCTTGACTGACTGCACTAATGAACAAGGGGACAATGGCTTTGATCTGGCATCATATGACATTTCAGGTGCATTGCCACCAGCCTTGAGAGCTGGGGAAGGGCACCCCATTTGCCTTTACTCATAGTGAGATGTCACGTTGCAGTTTTGATGAATTAGAACGATTCTTTTCCTTTTCAAACGTTTTATCTCATTAATCCAAGACTTAATTTGGACCTAATGACCTCCTCCCTCCTCATTTCTAATGAGCAGGGAGGAGCAGAGCCTACTTCCTAGGAGTCTGCTGGGGTAGGATGAGCTGGCAGTAGGATTCTACCAGCCACTGGCTGGCTCGCTGTGTGTGTGTGAGCTGAGGCTGGAGCTGAATTCCCAGGGGGGCGTTGGGGTGGGGGGAGCAAAGGGGCTGTGACAAACCCGCAGGTTGAGGGAGAAGGTCAGTGATCACACAGAGGAGGTGAAACTTCTAAATAGGATTTGAAGGCAGGCATCCAGATTTTCAAAGCAGGATTTATGAGTTTGCTGTGTGGTTCTTGATGCAAACCCTCTTCCCTATCTCCCATGAGGCCTGCAGAAGAATACCCCTTTTTCTTGGTGAGACTGAATCTAATTTTCAGAAGGTGTTAAAGGTCAAGGTCGATGTGGGGCTCCAATCAAGGCACCTGTGGGAGGCTGGCCTCACCCCGTGCTTGGGTTCTCCTGAAGGATTGGGGGGAAAGTGTGGAGATGGTGTGTGTGCACTCACACGTGTGCAAATCCCAGAGTGGGTCTTCCCCTTCATCTCCCTGAGTGGCCCACAGAAATGAGAGAAAATTAAAAGTTCATCTGGCCAGTTCCCCAAATTTCCCACCCTCCCTGCTCTTGTCTGTCACTTGCACAAGACCCCTGGCTAGGTTTGAACACCTTAGCCATCCTGGGCCTCTCTGGGCCCCATTTCCTTTGCATTTGCTTTCTGCTACCCCTGTCCAGAGAGGGGCAGAGGTAGTCCACATCTTTGCTGGTGCGCAGGGTCCACTTGAAGGGTGGGGGTGCTGGGGACCTTGGCTGCCCAGCTCAGCAGGGGCAGCGCACACTCACCCTGGAGCAGGCCAGGGAGGGGGATTTCCCCTGCCGACCACCCCCCCGCACGCGGGGGGCCCAGTGCACCATCCTCAGCCCTTCTTTCAGTCCAAGATAGTGTTTTCAAACTTCAGGTTACAAACCAACAGTGCATGGAGAGGGTCACAACGGTATTTACAAAACAGAATGGACTAGAAAATAGAGCACATCACATGTTTGAGGTGAAGTGCTGTCATACGTGTGTGTGTATGTGCACATACATGATACACGACTGGGTTGTGCTGTAAAATTCACAAAGCTTGGAAGCCACTTGCCTGGACGGTTGGTATCACTGGTTTTATTTTGCCGTGAGTCCCGGTCCCTCCGGAGGTGACACTTAACACGTTTCAGTGGGAGAAGTTGACAGGGTCCTGCAGCCCAAGTAGACCTCCCCCGGGGGGCCCATGGTCTTTGTGTGGGTGTCACTTGAAGGCCTGATCATCACATTCAGGGAGAGGCCTGAAGTCCCCTAACACTATCCATGACTACGCTTCCCCCTTCTCTGGAAAACAAACAGGACTGGCTTCCGAGCCCCGGCTCTAATATCCGTGTGCACTTCTCCCAGGAACACAGCAAACAGAACATGTAATGCTACACAAATCCCCGGGAGAAATTTCTTTGTCCAGAAATGGTGTCAGCTTGTTGTTCCGCGTTGCCATAGGGAACCGAGAGGGCGGCCTCTAAAAGGCAGAGGAGGGCTGTGATTGGCCCTGCTTGCTGCCCATCACGGCTGCTAGGCCGGCTGAACCCGCAGAGGCCGGAGGACCCGCCCCCAGAGCGGTTGACCTGTTTGGGGCAGAACGGTCGTGCTGTCGTTCCCGTCGAGTCCCTAGAGCTGGGGATCCAGAACTGCTCGGACAGCTGGAGAAGAGAAAGGAGAGGTGGCCGGGAAGGAGCAGGAGCAGGTCTCACCAGCAGAGGGCTCCACCAGGGTGGTGGCCGAATCTTGGATCCGCGCCTTCTCCGTGTTGCTTCACGTGCTTTGGTGGAGAGCGGCGGGAGTCCCAGAAAACCCCTGACGGATCTCCGAAACTTCTACCTTGTGGCTTATTTTAAAAGGACCAAAAATAGCCCAGCCCAGAGAATTTTTGGCAGTCTTATTTTGGCAAAGTCTTAAAAAGAGCCCTTGCGCCATAATGTGAGGCAGGAGGCGGGAGTGAGCCCCTGGCCGCAGTGTCCCGGGACAGTGAGCCGGCCTGGGGACCTGGGAGGAGACGGGCCGAGCGAAGCAGCCGCGGCCTGCCCCTTTCAGGTCAGCTCACCATACTGTCTCACAGGCGGGAAAGGACACCCCGGGCTCTGGAGGGGAGCCCACCATGAGGGGCCCTCGGCTCAGCCGGGGGCCGGGGGGTCTGTGTGCAAAGGCTGGCTGCGGCCGGCCTGTCACCCGGACATGGTTGCTTGATGGGGGGGCGGGGAAGGCAGCCATCTCGGGTTCTCTGCTCTGAGCTCGAAGAGCTGTGCCCTTCTGTGGCCCAAGCGGGGGCGCCACTGCAGCCTGGGTCTGGGGCGCAGGGCCCCCCGCTGCGGTGGCTGGGGACAGACACCTGCTGGGCCGATGGAGCCAGACCCCATGGCTGCAGCAGCCTGTGCAGGCGGTCCAGGGTTCCGGAACGTTCCAAGGGGAAGCTGCCGGAGGAGATGCTGGACTTCCTGCCTCTACTCCCATGAGTCATGGGAGAAATACAAGAAGGAAGACTGGCCCGAGCTGCTCCCACTGGCCTCAGCTCCGGTCAGGGACCTTCAGGAGCCTTCTCGAAAAGCCCTTTCTGTTGCCCCAGTGTTGACTTGTCAACATGGGTAGAGTTGGCCTGGAGCCTCCCCGAGAGAGGCCCCGCCAGGCGGGGTGCAGCGGTCTTAGAGGACCAGGGGTACCGCTGATGACTTGGGGGGCAGCGGGGCCGCGGCCTCGGAGAAGCGGGCGCCCCTGGCTCCGGAGGCCGCCTCTCCGGCAGAGGCCCGAGCTCGACGCAGGAGAGCGGTGCGCGGGCGGCGCAGTCCCGTCCACTCGGGGCGCCCGGGCCAGAGGCGAAGTCGGGGCACTTGTGGCACACTGGCCACCCTGTCACACTTGACCGAGCGCGGCTTCCTGGGTGTGGGAGGAGCCCAGGGAGGAAGGAAAGGAACTCCAACCAGACAAGTGCTCCGACGGCCCCTCTCAATAAGAGAGAGCGGAGGCCCAGACGGCTTGAGTCACCTTCGGCCCCACCCACCTGCGCGCGTGTGTGTGCGAGGAATGTGTGTGTGAGCGCGCGCGTGTGTGCTGTGAGCACGGCTGTGCGGGAGCGTGTGTCGGCCGGTCCGTGCAGGGGTGGGTAGTGCGAGGGATGTGAGCGTGTCTGTGCCCAGGTGAGTGTGAGCGCGTCCGAGCGGCGCCGTGTTTAGGAATGCGTGTCTGAGAGCCTGTGTCGGCAAGTGTGCGGGTGCGTGTGGGTGATGGCGAGCGTGCGTCCAGGGGTGCAGTCTGTGGGAGTGAGCGTGGCTGCGCGGGTGAGCCGGGTGACGCCATCGCTCCCGGCCGCCACGGAACCTGCACCTTTGGGGCCCACACGCGGCTGCGTGGCTGTTTTTTTTTTTTTTTTTTTACCCGGATAAGGGGGGG